>NC_053028.1:367807746-368107746 GCF_003073215.2 Triticum urartu | reverse complement strand
GTAACAAGCGTCGGATCCACGCAGGATCAATCTCTTCAGTGATGCTCAATCACTTGGGGTTTGTAGGTGTTTGGGTTTGGGTTTTTCCTCACTTGATGATTTTGGCTCAAAGTCCTCAAATGACAAGTGTCAGTTTCTCTCGGAGCAGCCAACCAGCTAGTGGTTGTAGGGGGCGGCTATTTATAGTCTAGGGAGCAGCCCGACATGATAAGACATAAATGCCCTTCAATGATATGACCATTAGGTGGATATATATCTTGGGACAGCTGGCGCATAGCACAGCAACGGTCGGAATTTTGAGTAGCAAAATCCTCAGGGCTATCATGTTCCTCACGGTGTAAGCAATCCGCACTGGCGAATTCCTAACTCCTCAGTCAGAACAAATTCCTTAGAGATCAGAAGAACTTCATCTCTGTCATTCAAGAATATGACTGGACTGTATGAGATTTCCAATGGCTTCACTCGAAGGGATTGGTAGGTGTAGGATTTTGAGTTGAGCATCACATGGAAAATTTTCCTTAGTATTTCCTCGACCCCCTTTAACAGTACGGTGTTTCCTATGACTCAAGAAAGAGAAAATGAAACTACGAAAACAAAAGTCTTCACACTTCATGTTCCTCGAATGAATACCAAGTCTTTAAGGTCACACCAATTTCTTCACTTTCAAAGTCTTCAGAAAGCCAAAGTCTTTAGTCGAAGAACTTCATTTTTAGGGGTCGACTTTCTCTGTAAATATCAAACTCCTCATAGACTTATAGACCTGTGTATACTCACACAATGCATTAGTCCCTTAACCTATAAGTCTTCAATACACCAAAATCACTAAGGGGCACTAGATGCACTTACAATCTCCCCCTTTTTGGTGATTGATGACAATATAGGTTAAGTTTTCAACGGGGATAAACATATGAAGTGTAAATACTGATATTGAGGAATTTGATTGCAAGCTACAGAAGAACTCCCCCTGAAGATGTGTATAGTGAGGAATTTTCTTTTGAAGCAATGCACACTTGAAGAGTTGAATCATGGAGATCTCCCCCTGTATCTTGTAATTCATACACGCATTTGACATATAACAGTGAAGAATTTGAAATGCATGATGAAATATGGTGACTGATGTAATTCATCATGCGTGCATTAGCATATATGAGGAATATGCATGCAGAAAATCATATCAAAAGTATCAGAGCACCATCGGGTTTAAGTTTACAACTCGATCCAATAAAGTCTCAAAAGAACGAGAGTTGTAACTTGTAAAAAAACGCCCATATAGAAAGACACGCTTGAAGACTGACTCAAAATTCTCCCCCTTTGTCATCAAATGACCAAAAGGATCGAATATGAGGACTAACGCCCCTGAAGAGTATCAAGTTGATGAAGGAGCGCCAGCGTTGTTGGGGTCGTTTGACGTAGTAGGGCCTCCTGCAGTGTCGTCCAAGTCTTCATTTTCATCAGTGTCACGCGATGAAGAATATGAGCTGACCACCAGAGAAGGAACCTTGACCTTCTTGAATTTCTTCAGTGGATGTGCAGACCAGTCAAAATCTTCCTTGAGACCCATTTTCTTCAGATCTTCTTCACCATACAGATGTGACAGTATTGCCCAGGTGCGACCGAAGACTTCATGGAGGTAGTAATGGTTTTTCTTCACTGCATTGTGTGTAGCAGTCATGTTGTGAAGAAATGAACCAAACTGACGCTTAACCCATTTATGATTTCGATCCACCTTATGGTGAAGACTAACAAGAAGCTCACAATCAGTCATCACACAAGGAGCAGTGGCTTGACGAGTAGACTTGGGTGCATTGGCAGAGTCATGTGTGGCAGAGTCATCATTGGTGGAATAAGAGGCAGCTTTGTGAAACTGACCATCCAATGGACGAATGCCTTCATCTATAACAGCTGGAGCCTTTCCCTTTTCATCAACTGAGGAATAGGTCTGCTTGAGGACTTCAATTAGGGGCAAGTAGCTGAGGTGATTCTGAAAATCAGCTTTGTAGTTGAGTGAAGACCTTGTCCTGAGGAATCTCATAATCCAAGGTGCATAAGGCTTCATCTCAAACGGAGACAGTGGAACATTTGCTAGAGTCCTCATGAAGAAATCTTGATAATTGACAGGAATGCCATGAACGATGTTGAATACCAAATTCTTCATGATGCCAACAATTTCCTCATCACATGAGTCGTGGCCTTTGATAGGACTCATTGTCCTCGTAAGAATATGATAGACAGTTCTGGGCACATAAAGTAATTCCTTCACATGGAATTTGGTTCGTGGGGCCTGACCTGGCTTCAAAGGTTTCATCAGAACCTGCATGTAGTGATTTGTAAGCTCAGGTTCACTGTAGATGCAACGAGCTTTTTCAAGGGGAGGACTAAGTGGTAAGGCATGAAGCAATTCATAAGCCGGTGTTGTGTAGTGAGTGTTCTCAGTCATCCAGTCCAGCACCCATGAATTCACATCTTCAGAATCTCCTGTGATGTGCAGCGTTGCATAAAATTGAAGAATCAGTTTTTCTTTCCAATCATAGATGTCAGAGAAAAAGTTTAACAGTCCAGCATCGTGAAGAACACTGAGGACTAGCATGAAACACGACAGAGATTCCATATCCACGTGAGGAATGTGCTCATGATAGAAGATTTTATCTTTGTTGAACAACACTGAGGAATAGAAATTGGCTTGACTAGCAGTCCAGAAACGCCTCTTCCTAATGCGAGCAGAATCATATGGGTTGTAGTCTTCGAAGAATACATGCTCGCCGAAGAAATCATCAGCCTTGAACTTTTGCTTGCGTGAGAATGGATCCTTTGGCTTGGGCAGAGGAGTGTCAGTGAGTTTCATCACAACCTCAGGAATCACATTCTCAGGTTCTTTAGGCTGAGGAATTTCTGGTTCCTCTTCAGTGGTAGTCTGTGTCTTCAGATGTTTAGCAGCAACAGTTTCTTCAGCACTAGTGGCTGGAATTTCCTCATGTACAGATGAAGTGGGGTGAGTTTCTTCAGAGCCCACTTGAACAGTTTGTGCGGGGGACTGAGGTATTTGCTGCAACAGTGTGAACATTGGAAAGTTTGGACGCTGACTTTCCCAGAATTCATCACTTATTACTGGTGTGGAGCAGCCAATGTCCACATCTTCATCTTCCATTTCTTCAACGCCAGCCTCTTCAGCTGTGAACTGAGGCATGGGCGAGGAGATGACAGGTGTTGAAGGGATAGTATCCACTTCAATTTCTTCATCAATCTGCTCTATCGAAGTAGCAGAATGATTTTCTTCATCAGATCCGCTAGGGATCTCATATTCTTCACCAAAAGGAACAAGGTCCTTTGATGGCATGGTTGAGATTGGAACAACATCAATGGGATTAGCAAATGAACTGGTTAAAGGCTTCATCTTCTTCGGAGCTGAAGAATCTGAAGTAGCTGATGCTTTCCTTTTCTTCACTACTGCACGCTCTGCAGCCTTGGTCTTCTTCACATCTGATGCAGATGGAAGGATCGGAGTTGTTGTTGGAGCAGGAGGAGCAGAGGAATCTGGTTGGTTTTCTTCAGTTTCTTCAGGCGCACCACTAGTGGATGCCCTGGCAATTTCTTCAGCGGCTGGAATGCAGTCATCAGCCCTAGAACTCACATTTTCTTCAGCAGCCTGATTTTCATCAGCGGTGCTAGCATGTTCTTCAGCCGGCTGAGCAGATGCTTCAGCCTGAGGAATTTCCTATTGTGTTGGGGCAGTGTCGGTGTCAAAACCGGCGGATCTCGGGTAGGGGGTCCCGAACTGTGTGTCTAAGGTGGATGGTAACAGGAGGTAGGGGACACAATGTTTTACCCAGGTTCGGGCCCTCTTGATGGAGGTAAAACCCTATGTCCTGCTTGATTTATTCTTGATGATATGAGTATTACAAGAGTTGATCTACCACGAGATCAGAGAGGCTAAACCCTAAAAGCTAGCCTATGGTATGATTGTATGTTATTGTGTCCTACGGACTAAAACCCTCCGGTTTATATAGACACCGGAGAGGGTTAGGGTTACACAAGGTCGGTTACAAAGGAGGAGTATCCATGTCCGTACTGCCTAGCTTGCCTTCCATGCCAAGTAGAGTCCCATCCGGACACAAGACGAAGTCTTCAATCTTGTATCTTCATAGTCCAACAGTCCAGCCAAAGGATATAGTCGGGCTGTCCGGAGACCCCCTAATCCAGGACTCCCTTAGTAGCCCCAGAACCAGGCTTCAATGACATCGAGTCCGGCGCGCAATATTGTCTTCGGCATTGCAAGGCGTGTTCCTCCTCCGAATACACCCCGGAAGAATTTGAATACAAGGATAGTGTCTGACCCTGCAAAATAAGTTCCACATACCACCGTAGAGAGAATAATATTTCCACAAATCTAATCTGCTGACACGTTTCGACAACATGACGTTATGTCATGGCCCGGTGATTATTCAAACCATTTCCTTTAACTAACTCCGCACATAACACGAGGCAGTTTCCTGACATGTCTTGTCAAAGAAGGGATCATGTCCCCCTTATTACGGGATTCTCATCAATACGGGCGTGGGTAACCCAACCGCGCCATCGATTACGGCGCTTGGGGAATAAGCGAGTTTTACCAGGCTAGTGGGGGCGCATGGCTTCGGCTGCCCTTATAAAGGTATAAGGTTTAACCTTTTTCTACCCACGCCTTCTTCCTCCTTGCCTATCCGTTCTTGCGCACTCGAGCTCCAATGCCCAAGTCCACATCCTTCCCGACATACTTCTCCAAACATGTCTGGAGCGGGGGGCAAATGGATGGCTTCCTCCGTTATGGAGGGGCACATCAAAAAGCTGTGCGGCGCCGGATACTTAGCTGCGAATATCGTGCATCGGCTGCCCGCTGCAGGGCAGATCGTTCCTACCCCGGAACCTCATGAGAGGGTAGTTTTTCTCCACCACTTCCTCCGTGGACTGGGGTTTCCCCTTGATCCATTCGTCCGTGGTCTCATGTTCTACTACGGGCTGGACTTTCATGATCTGGCCCCGAACTTCATCCTCAACATTTCGGTGTTCACCGTCATCTGTGAGGCTTTCCTCCGTGTCCGGCCCCACTTCGGCATGTGGCTGAAGACCTTTAACATCAAGCCGAAGGTGGTGGGAGGCCAACAAGCAGAATGCGGCGGAGCCATGGTGGGCAAGATGCCCAATGTCACATGGCTTGAGGGCTCCTTCGTGGAGACCATAAAGGGGTGGCAATCGGCCTGGTTCTACATCACCGAGCCGCGCGACACCAAATGGGCGGTGGCCCCCGAGTTTCGATCCGGATTCCCTACACGGCTCACTTCCTGGAAAGAGAAGGGCTTGTCGTGGGGTTCATCGGTGGAGCTGGATGGACTCTAGAAATGTATCTGGAGTATGGCAAGCAAGAAGCTCCAGCTTGTCAACATAGTCCAGGTCATGCTCATCCGCCGGATCCTCCCATGCCAACAATGGGACTTCAACTTGTGGGAGTTCGACCCAGCCCAGCACCAGACTCTGAGTGAGCTCTTCGACACGACGCACAAGGACGTCTGGAAGGTGCTGTTCAAGGGCGCCGAGGTCCCTCCCTCTCTCACTGAGGACCGCGGGCTAAGCGCGAAGTGCCGAGCGCATTCGGTGAGTTGTATACATCCGGTAGGATATTTATTTCCCCTAGCTTAACCATGTGTGGGGTCTGATCTCCATGCCTTTGACAAGACTGGGTAGAGACGTCGGGGCAGATTAACTGTCTGGCCCCTCTGCCCAAAGACACTGCAGACGCTCTCCTGACGGAGATTCTAACTCTGGCTCCTTACAAGGTGCCGAAGAAGACCAAGAAGGCCAAGGGAACCCGAAAGAGCTCCCGGCGCCAGGTGTTATCGGACTCATCGTCCGATAACTCCGTGATGCACTCCTCCCCCAAAGACGAGGAGGAAGATGAAGATGTTCCCCCTCCAGTCGGGGGAGACAAGAAAAGGAAGGCCACCCCTACTGGGGGCCGAAGGGTCCAAGAAGGGAAGGACTCTCCTTCCGGACTACTCCACCACTGCCCCTAAGGCGAAGACGAGTGGCTGCTCACGGCCAAGCCCATGGTGAAGTCGTAAGTATTCGGATACCAGAGTAACTCATAGCATTCCTTTGTCGCACTGCTTCTCCTAACACCGAATTATGATTGTGCAGACCGCCCCGAACCCGTATCGATGTATCCTCGTTGGACGGCTCCCTGGGCTCGTCGGATATGGATAGCGATCCACTTCCGAGCGCCACCTCCCCTTGCCCTACGGCCTATGCCGAGGTGTTGTCTCAAGAGGCACTGGGTCAAGGGGAGACAGTCCCGGAGGCGCCTCAAAGCGACCTTCCGGACTCCGGGAGCAGGGGGAGCAAAGCCCCCAAGGGCTCCAAGTTCAGCCCTCAGCCGAACACCGCGCCGAAACCTATAGTGGTTCTGGACTCGGGCAGGCGGCCTCCTTCCAAGAGGGGCAAGACGCCTGTGCCGGTGTCCTCTGCCCATCCAGAGGCACCAGACAATCTGCTGGGAGTGCTTTGCAGCGCTTCCATTGACGAAGAGCACCGCACTATTATGAGTGCGGTGGTCCAGAAGGTTCAGTCCGCCAAGAGCTGACTGACTGAAGCCCGTGCCAGTCTTCTAACAGGCTTTGAGGTAAGTTTTTGAAATATAGGAGAAATAGTACCGCATGGACAATAGCCCTTGATGCTCCATTCGATGTTCACAAAGAAAAGCCGAACAGAGGATCAAACAATATCGCAGGAGTCTAATATAAGTATGTCTATATGCGTATGCAGGCTTCGCTGCTGGCCTCTGCTACACTGACTGCGGAGGTCGCCGCATTGAAGCAGGACCTTAAAGGGTCCAAGGAAGAGCTCGGTCTTGCCAAGAGGCAGCTCGAGGAGAACAAAGGTAATTAGTACCTAGTCTATGGATCTATATAAAAGGAAAGCGATTGCAAAATGACAGGATTATCGTAAATTTGCCAGGGGCCACGACCGAGGTGGCGACCCTGAAGCAAGCGCTATCCGAGGCCGAAAAGAAAGCGGCCAAGGAGCGCACCGAGTGGGAAAGGCGGGAGGCTCGGGTGGGCGAGGTGCAGCAAGAGCTCCACGCTCTCGTGACAAAGCACGAGGCATTGGAGCTTGACTTGAAGACGCGAGAGTCCGAGCTTGCCACGGCCCTCGAGAGCGCAAAGAATGCCAAGGCAGAAGCCCAAAAGGCCCTCCAGGAGATTGATGTGATGAAGAAGATGGCAGCGGGTAAGGCATTCTATATGCAAAGCAAGCATGTGAAAGTAAATGACTTGTTACTTACCCGAATCCGGAGCTCTCCAGGAGCATTCGCAGATTTTCCCTGCAGCGTGTCGGATGCTGCAACGTTTTACCAGGCCGAGGAGGGAAGCTCAACGGAGAAGTTGTTCTGGGCCCGATATACTGGGACCGAACACCCGGTGCCTATGAGTGACCAGCTAAAGCAGCTGGCTGAGCTACACAAGGCGGCTGAACAGGCCATGAAGGGCTTTATAGTCTGGCTGTGGCCTGGCGACGCCCTTCCGAACAGCTACTTCGGCCTGGTGAGGCGGCTTGTGGATGCCTGCCCACGGCTGGAAGTCGTCAAGCGGTCCGTCTGCATCGAAGGTGCACGCCGGGCTTTCGCCCGTGTGAAGGTGCAATGGGCCAAGCTAGACGCCGTGAAGCTGATCAAGGAAGGGCTGCCGGAGGGCAAGGAGCATTGCCACCCCGAGATGTACTATGAGGGTGTTGTCGGTGTCAAAACCGGCGGATCTCGGGTAGTGGGTCCCGAACTGTGCGTCTAGGCCGGATGGTAACAGGAGGCAGGGAACACGATGTTTTACCCAGGTTCGGGCCCTCTTGATGGAGGTAAAACCCTACGTCCTGCTTGATTAATATTGATGATATGGGTAGTACAAGAGTAGATGTACCACGAGATCAAGGAGGCTAAACCCTAGAAGCTAGCCTATGGTATGATTGTTGTATATGGAGATGATTGCCTACGGACTACAACCCTCCGGTTTATACAGACACCGGATAGGGTTAGGGTTACACAGAGTCGGTTACAATGGTAGGAGATCTTGAATATCCGCATCGCCAAGCATGCCTTCCACGCCAAGGAAAGTCCCATCCGGACACATGATGAAGTCTTCAATCTTGTATCTTCATAGTCCAGGAGTCCGGCTGAAGGTATAGTCCGGCTACCCGAACACCCTCTAATCCAGGACTCCCTCAGTAGCCCCTGAACCAGGCTTCAATGACGACGAGTCCGGCGCGCAAATTGTCTTCGGCATTGCAAGGCGGGTTCCTCCTCCAAGTCCTTCATAGAAGATTGTAAACACCAAGAGTAATGTCCGGCTCTGCAAAATAAGCTTCCACATATCGCCATAGAGAGAATAATATTAACACAAATCAAAACTGCTGACGTATTCCGCAGTGTGTCATCACACTACGGCCAAGTCCTTTACTCGAATCGTTTTTACTTTTCCACCTCAGCATGTTTTGCGAGGCGGTTTCCTTGGCACGTCTTGTCAAAGCAGAGATCGTGTACCCCCTTTACGGGATTCTCATCAATACGGACGTGGGTAACCCAACCGCACCATTTATCACGGCGCTTGGGCGGCAAGCGGGTTTTACTAGGCTGGTGGGGACGCACAACCGCATCTTCCCATATAAGGGGATAAGGATCCACCTTTTTACCTATGCCTTCTTCCTCCTTTGCCAATCCATCTCCTGCGCACTCGAGCTCCAGCGCCCAAGCCTGCACTTCCCACCTCAACCTTCTCCAGCAATGTCCGGAGCGGGAGGCAAGTGGATGGTCTCCTCCGCTACGGAGGGCCAAGTCAAGAAGCTAAGGAAGGCCGGATACCTGTCCAAGGACATCGCGCACCGGCTTCCCGAAAAGGGGCAGCTTATCCCCACCCCAAGGCCCCATGAGAGGGTAGTATTTCTCCCCCACTTCTTCCGCGGACTGGGTTTTCCACTCCACCCATTTGTCCGGGGGGCTCATGTTCTATTACAGCCTGGATTTCCACGATCTGGCCCCGAACTTTATCCTCAACATCTCGGCGTTTATCGTCGTGTGCGAGGCTTTCCTCCGCGTCCGCCCTCATTTTGGCCTCTGGCTCAAGACCTTCAACGTCAAGCCCAAGGTGGTGCGCAGCAGCCAGGCGGAGTGCGGAGGCGCCATGGCGGGCAAGATGGCCAACGTCCTATGGTTCGAGGGCTCTTTTGTGGAGACCCTAAAGGGGTGGCAATCCGGGTGGTTTTACATCACCGAGCCACGCGATCCGAAATGGACTGCAGCCCCCGAGTTCCGATCCGGACCCCCCACGTGGCTTATGTCCTGGAAAGAGACAGGCCTGTCATGGGGTGACGAAAAAGAGGTGACCGGATTGCAAACATGCATCCAGTCCCTGGTGAACAAGCCAATCCGGCTTGTTAATGTAATCCAGTTTATGCTCGTCCGCCGGATCCTCCCGTGCCAACAACGGGATTTTAATCTGTGGGAGTTCGACCCAGCGCAGCACCAAACCCTTAGCAGGCTCTTCGACACGACGTACGAAGATGCCTGGAAGGTGCTATTCAAGGGCGCCGAGGCTCCCGCATCCGCTTCCGAGGACCGCGGATACAGCTCGCAGCATCACGCTAGCGAGGTAAGCTATCTTCACCTTTTATAGGATGTTAAGCTTTCTTCATAGTTTGACTCTATGCGGGATCTAAACTCCCTTACCTTTGACAGGCTTGGCGGGCGATATCCGGACCGATTAACTGTCCGGCTCTGCTGCCCGAAGACCCAGCCCCAGCTCTACTAGTGAAGCTACTGGTTCCGGCGCCTTATGTGGTGCCGGAGAAGAAGGCCAAGAAGAAGAAGACCACGGGGAATCGAAGGAGTGCCCGTAACGTGGTGGTGTCGGACTCGTCATCCGACGAGTCCGAGACGCCCTCTTCCCGTGAAAATGAGGAGGAGGAAGAAGAAAACTCTCCCCCCCAGCGGAGGGAGGAGAGAAGAGGAAGGCCGCCCCAACGGGGGAGGCCGAGGGGTCTAGGAAAAGGAAGACCCCTCCGCCGGACTACTCCCCCGACGCCGAAGAGGGCGGAGAGGAGTGACCAAACAGGGCCAAGCGTCCGGTGAAATCGTAAGTTCAGACATCAGAGTAACTCATGATGTTCCTTTGTTGCATAGCTTTCCCTAATGTCGAACGTAATTATGCAGCCCCGCCCCAGGCCGAATTCAATGAATCATCGGGCGGCTCCCTGGACTCATCGGACGTGAACTCAGTTCCGCCCGCTGTCTCCCCCCGCACTGCAGACGACGCCAAAGTGGCGTCGCGACAAGCTCCGGGGCAGGAGGAGGTGGTCCCGGAGGAGCCACAAGGCAACCTCCCGGACTCCAGGAGTGAAGGGGATAAGGCCCCCCAGGGCTCCAAGTCCGGCTTTGTGCCGGACACCGCGCCGGAATCTTCCACAGTTCCGGACCGCGGTAGGCGAACTCCTTCCAAGAGGAGCAAGCCTTCTGAGCCGGCGGCCTCTGTCCAACCGGAGGTGCCGGACAATCTGCTGGAGGTGCTTGACGGCGCCTCCATCGACGAGGGGCACCGTACTATTATGAGTACGGTGATCCAGAAGGTTCAGTCCGCCAAGAGCGGACTGACTGAAGCTTGCGCTAGCCTTCTAACAGGCTTTGAGGTAAGTAAAAATATGTAAAAATATTACCGCATAGACAGTAGCCCCTGATGCTCTGTTTGGCGTTCGGAAAGAAAAGCCAAATAGAGGATCTATTAAATATCGCAGGAGTCTAACAAAAAAGAGTCAATATGCGTATGCAGGCTTCGCTGCTATCCACCGCCGCACTGACTGCGGAGGTGGGTGTCCTGAGGTAGGACCTCGAGCGGACCGAGCAAGAGCTCGGCCTTGCCAAGCGGTGGCTCGTGGAGGAAGAAGGTGAGAAATACCTTACAGAAAAAGTGCCTATGAAAAGGCTTGATTGCAAAAAAGAGTAACAGGATTGTACTGCTTATTGTAGGGGCCACGACTGAGGTGGCGACTCTTAAGCAGGCGCTGTCTGAGGCCGAAAAGAAAACGGCCACGGAGCGCACCGAGCGAGACAGACTTGGGGCTCAGGTCGGCGAGGTGCAGCAAGAGCTTCAGGCTCTCATGAAAAAACATGAGAGTTTGGAGCTTGAGTCAAAGGCGCAAGCATCCGAGCTCACGACGGCCCTTGAGACTGCCAAGTATGCCAAGGCCGAAGCCCAAAAGGCCCTGCAAGAGTTGGAGGAGATGAGGAAGATAGCAGCGGGTAAGGCATTCTTCATGGAAAGCAGAAATATAAAAGTAAACTACTTATTACTTACCCGAATCCGGAGCTCTCCAGGGGCATTCGCAGATCTTCCCCGCAGCGTATCCGACGCTGCCGCATTCTACCGAGCTGAAGAGGGTAGCTCGACGGAGAAGGTGTTCTGGTCTCAGTATTCTGAGGCCGGACACCCTGTGCCTTTGAGCGACCAACTAAAACAGCTGGTCAAGCTCCACAAGGCGGCCGAACAGGCCATGAAGGGCTTCATAGTTCGGCTGTGGCCCGGAGAGGCCCTGCCTGGGAGCTATTTCGGGCTGGTGCGGCGGCTGGTGGAGGCCTGTCTGAGGCTCGAGGTCATCAAGCGCTCCGTCTGCATCGAAGGTGCCCATCGGGCCCTTGCCCGTGCAAAGGTGCACTGGGGTAAGCTGGAAGGTGAGAAGCTTGTGAAGGACGGGCCGCCGCCGGGGAAGGAGCATCGCAAGCCCGAGAACTACTACAAGGATGTTCTTGCAGGTGCCCGCCTTGTGGCGGATGAATGTACCAAGGATGTGATTTTTGAATGAACTCGCTCGTGTTTATCCTGTGCGCTGAAAACTTGTTCATATGCGCTAAGCAATGCTTATTGAATTTAAAATATTACTTTCTGTGCGGTCGTTTATCAAAAAATTGAGAGATGGCCAGTCGTCGGCTTCTGCCCCCATGCCACTAGTGCTAGGGTGTTCCGGATAAACCTGAGCGCTCTTTTTCCCATAGTTGGGTCCTTCAAGGGAGGCGCTCAGCACAACGAACTAGGCAATCGGACTATAATGCTTGAACACTCTCACTTAGCCATAGAACTCTATAATTTTAAATTTCTGCGAAGCCCCTAGTCCGGAAGACCGAGTTCGGGGCGCTATCCACGCCTTGGCCGGACAAAGCCAGCTCCTCGCTCGAAGCGGCATAAGTCTTTAGGGACTCGAAAAACCTCTCGAACAGCGACCGGTCTCTCGCCTCATCATGACAGTCAGTTTTAGCTTTCTCCACTGAGGTGCTTAACCCAGCTGAACCGGGGCACAATCGCAGTGGTTCTCCTAGTGCTACCTTAGCCGATAGAGCGGAACGTAAGGCAACAAAACATAGGAGCCGGGCAAACCCAACTATTGACCCAAATCATGATTCGGAGCCGATGCATATAGTGCTATAAGTTTGGGGTGCCGCACTTGTGAAAGTGTACGGACTTCTCACGCCATTATGAGGGGTACCGAAGCCCCTGGCGTGTTTGCCGTACCATGGTGTACGGGTGCAATCATGCCATTTAATAAACATAAATGTGAAAAGAAGATAATGCAAAAAATAGACAAGAAGCTAACCATTGTTTATATAGAGGCTATTTATCAAAGCCGAACGATACAAATAGTGCGGCAAGCAAAAGATATTGGACTATTCAATATGTCCTAACCAGGGGCAGGCCGTGGAATTGTATTTGAAACAGGTATACCGCTCGTAACAAAGACCACCTTGGAGTTCCATAATGCGGCATGGCTTGTCTGCCTCCCTGGATCTTGCATCGTTTGTGCGGCATTCGAATTGCCGAACAGGTCGTCCGAAATATGGAGTCCTAAAAATAAGAAAAAATTAAAAAAAAGAATCCGGCAGCCCCTAGTACGTTTTAAGCCGTATTTTGGGCGTGACGTTATTGTGCCCCTTCCCCTGTGCCCATGGTATTTCAAGGGCGTAGTTATGTACGCGAGGTACTGGTTTCGCTATGTCGCGAAAGCTGGGGTTGGGGCTGCATTGCTACGCTTGCTCAGAGTGTGCCAGGCGGTCCTGCTGTGGGTTACTCCGGGCGCGCTTGGCAGTGTCTGGCTTTTTAATGGCCGGACTGGAGAATTGCCTGAGAAGGCTACTTTGTACCTCCGCTGCGAGAGCCGCCGTATGCTCCTCCGTACGGAGGGAGCGTTCGTTGTTTCCGTTGACCGTAATTGCTCCTCGAAGGCCTGGCATCTTGAGCTTGAGATATGTGTAGTGCGGCACCGCATTGAACTTTGCGAATGCGGTTCGTCCGAGCAGGGCATGATAGCCACTGCGAAACGGGACTATATCGAAGATTAACTCTTCGCTTCGGAAATTGTCCGAGGATCCGAGGACCACGTCAAGTGTTACTGAGCCTGTATAGTTGGCTTATACACCTGGTATAATGCCTTTAAAGGTCGTTCTTGTGGGCTTAATCCTTGAGGGATCTATGCCCATTTTCCGCACTGTATCCTGATAAAGCAGGTTCAGGCTACTGCCGCCGTCCATGAGGACTCTTGTGAGATGAAATCCGTCGATGATTGGGTCGAGAACCAATGCGGCGAAGCCGCCATGACGGATGCTAGTGGGATGGTCCCTTCGATCAAAAGTGATCGGGAAGGAGGACCATGGGTTGAACTTTGGGGCGACTGGCTCCATCACGTATACGTCCCGTAGCGCACGCTTCCGCTCCCGCTTGGGAATGTGGGTTGCGTATATCATGTTCACCGTCCGCACTTGTGGGGGAAAGCCCTTCTGTCCATTGTTGTTCGGCGGCTGGGCTCCTCGTTGTCGCTGTGCAGCCCCTTGTCTCTGTTTTCGGCCCTTAACTTGCCTGCCTGCTTGAACACCCAACAATCCCTGTTAGTGTGATTGGCTGGCCTTTCGGGGGTGCCATGTATCTGGCACAAGCGATCGAGTATTCGGTCCAAACTGGACGGGCCCTGAGTATTCTTTTTGAATGGCTTTTTCCGCTGACCGGATTTATAGCCTTTGAATCCGGCATTGACTACCGTGTCTTCATTGCTGTCGCTGTTAACGCGGCGTTTTTGCTTATTCCGACGTGTCCTGCCACTTTTGTCCTTACTATCCGAATTACCAGCGTTCTTTGATAAGTTGTTACTGCGAGCTAGCCAGCTGTCTTCTCCCGTGCAAAAGCGGGTCATGAGTGTCGTGAGGGCTGCCATGAATTTCGGCTTTTCCTGTCCCAGGTGCCGGGCAAGCCACTCGTCGCGGATGTTATGCTTGAAGGCTGCTAGGGCCTCTGCGTTCGGACAGTCGACTATCTGGTTTTTCTTTGTTAGGAACCGTGTCCAGAATTGTCTGGCCGATTCCTCTGGCTGCTGAATTATGTGGCTTAAGTCGTCGGCATCCAGCGGTCGCACGTAAGTGCCCTGGAAGTTGTCAAGGAATGCGGCTTCCAGCTCCTCCCAAGAACCGATTGAGTCTGCGAGCAAGCTGTTAAGCCAATGCCGGGCCGGTCCTTTAAGTTTGAGCGGGAGGTATTTGATGGCGTGTAGATCATCGCCGCGTGCCATGTGGATGTGAAGGAGATAATCCTCGACCCATACCGCCGGATCTGTTGTGCCATCGTATGATTCGATGTTTACGGGTTTGAAACCCTCTGGGATTTTATGATCCATTACTTCATTCGTGAAGCATAGCGGGTGTGCGGCGCCTCTGTACTGGGCTATATCACGACGCAACTCGGAAGAGCTATGTCTGTTGTGTTCGGCCCGGCCGGATTTGTTGTATCCGGAGTGAAGATCATTGTCACATGCCGTAGGGCGCCTGCGCAATCCGTAGATCGATCTTGTTTGTCTTGCCTTATCCTCCAGTATGTCTCGCAGGTCGGGCGCATTTTCCCGTGCCTTAGTTGAGCGGCGCCGGGGCATGGCTTGAATGGAGGGCCGAGAGGCCTCTCTGTCGCGGCCGCGAGGTGGCCGGTCTGCCATGTCATGCGCTGGTGATGTAGGTGCTTCCTCCTCTGATCGGGGTAGCGGCCTGCGCTTCGGGTAACTCTTGGAGGGGCGTTCGAGTTCATACTCTTTGGCCGCAAGGACTTCAGTCCATCTGTCAGCTAGCAAATCTTGGGCAGCTCTAAGCTGTTGCTGCTTTTTCTTGAGGCTGCTTGTCGTGGCTAAAAGCCTGCGTTTAAAACGCTCTTGTTCGGCGGGGTCTGATGGTATGACGAATTCGTCGTCATCGAGGCTTGCCTCGTCTTCGGAGGGAGGCGTATGGTTATCATCCTCGACCTCCCGGTCTGCCGCCCCCTCATGAGGGCTAGCTTCTCCATCTTCCTGTGCCGAATCTTGCTGAGGTGGGTGTTCTTCGACGCTATCCGGGGTAGTATTATCTCCCGTGCCGGAATCACCATTTTTGCTTTGGCGGGATTTAGAGCGGCGCCGCTGACGCCGGCGCTTTGGCTGTTTCTTGGGGGCGTCATCCCCCACTGTTCCATCGCCATCTCCATCTTTTGGAGTATCCACCATATATATGTCATATGACGAGGTGGCCTTCCAGCGCCCTACAGGTGCTGGTTCCTGTTCGTCTCCTACATCGTCGTCCATGCCGTCGATGTCTTAGGAGCTGAAGTCAAGCATGTCGGTTAGATCGTCGACAGTGGCTACAAAGTGGGTGGTGGGTGGGCTTTGAATTTCCTCATCGTCCGTATTCCATCCTCGCTGACCGTAGTCCGGCCAGGCTCTCCTGATAAAGAGAGAGACTTAAGAGAATTCCGGATGTCGCCAAAAGGCGAATGCTGAAAGATTTCTGCGGCGGTGAACTCCATTATCGGCGCCCAATCAGATTCGATTGGCAGGGGTGCGGGGGGTTCGGAGTCCGGGGAGGAGTCCGGATCCTCGGAGTCATGGGTCGTGCAGAGTGCGGGGCTAGCGTTCGGCTCGATCACTTTCGGGACCGCAGCCCCCGAGGTGACGTCCAACCACTCATCCTCGATTGGCGCAATAGGCTCTGAGTTAGGGGTCAGAACCGATGCGTGTGCGGCCTCCAGGACACTGTCCGGAGGCAGAGCTAGATCATGCCCCTCGAGATAGTGTGGCGCGCTTGGCCGTGGCTCGAGCCCGTCGAAGATCAAGTCTCCGCGGATGTCAGCCGTGTAGTTTAAGCTTCCAAACCTGACTTGATGGCCAGGGGCGTAGCTTTCGATCTGCTCCAGGTGGCCGAGCGAATTGGCCCGTAGAGCGAAGCCGCCGAAGACGAAGATCTGTCCGGGGAGAAAAGTCTCACCCTGGACCATATCGTTGTTGATGATCAAAGGAGCCATCGGGCCTAAAGGCGATGACACAGAGGAACCCTCAATGAAAGCACCAATGTCGGTGTCAAAACCAGCGGATCTCGGGTAGTGGGTCCCGAACTGTGCGTCTAGGCCGGATGGTAACAGGAGGCAGGGAACACGATGTTTTACCCAGGTTCGGGCCCTCTTGATGGAGGCAAAACCCTACGTCCTGCTTGATTAATATTGATGATATGGGTAGTACAAGAGTAGATCTACCACGAGATCAAGGAGGCTAAACCCTAGAAGCTAGCCTATGGTATGATTGTTGTATATGGAGATGATTGCCTACGGACTACAACCCTCCGGTTTATATAGACATCGGATAGGGTTAGGGTTATATAGAGTCGGTTACAATGGTAGGAGATCTTGAATATCCGCATCACCAAGCTTGCCTTCCACGCCAAGGAAAGTCCCATCCGGACACGGGACGAAGTCTTTAATCTTGTATCTTCATAGTCCAGGAGTCCGGCTGAAGGTATAGTCCGGCTACCCGAACACCCCCTAATCCAGGACTCCCTCAGGTGTCCTGAAGGGTGCCCGTCTCGTAGCAGACGAGTGTACCAAAGATACAGTATTTGAGTAAACCCGCTCGTGTAATCCTATTTTCATGAAAACTTGTTCATATGCGCTATGCAACGCTTGTTTGAATTTAAAATATTACCTTCTGTTCGGCTGTTTATCAAATCTGAGAGATGGCTAGTCGTAGGCTTCTGCCCCCATGCCACGAGTGCTGGGGTGTTCGGGATAAACCTTAGCACTCTTGTTCCCATTTTTGGGTCCTTCGAGGGAGGTGCTCAGCACAACGAACAAGGCAATCGGACTATAATGCGTTATCACTCTCACCTAGCCATAGAATTCTATAATTTTAAATTTCGGCGAAGCCCCTAGTGTTCGGAAGGCCGAACTCGGGGCGCGATACACGCCTTAAGCCGGATAGGGCCGACTCCTCGCTCTAAGCGGCATAAGTCTTTAAGAACTCAAAAAACCTCTCGAACAGTGACCAGTCTCTCGCCTTATCATGACAGTCAGTTTTAGCTTTCTCTACTGAGGTGCTTTGCCCAGCAGAACCGGGGCACAATCGCAGTAGTTCTCCCAGTGCTACCTTAGCCGATATAGCGGAACGTAAGGTACCAAAACATGGGAGCCGGGCAAACCAAACTATTGACCCAAGACATGATTCGGAGGTGATGCATATAATGCTATAAGTTCGGGGTGCCGCACTGTTGAAAGTGTCCGGACTTCTCACGCCGTATTGTGGGGTATGCCTAAGCCCCTAGCGTATTGGTCGTACCAGAGTGTATGGGTGCTGGATGTCATGGATGAACATATATATATATATATAAACAAAGAAGAATGCAATAATAGTCTTAATGCTATGCATTGTTTATTCAAAAAGGTGCGTTAAAGCAGAATGATACATGTAGTGCAATAAGCAAAAAGTAGGACTATGTCCCCTCCAAGGGCGAGCTGAAGAATAGTATTAAGGCAAGTATTACACTCATTATCATAATCCACCTGGGAGTTCCGTGGTGTGACATAGCTTTCTGCCTTCTTGGTTGCTGCATCATATGTTCGGCAATCATGCTGCCGGACGGGGTTTCCAGAGATTAAAGTCCTGAAAAGAAAATAACAAAAAAGGGAAGCCCCTAGTGCGGTTTAAGCCGCGTCTTGGGGCGTGCCATAGTCATGCCCCCCTCCCCGCCTGTGCCCATGGTATTTTTAATGCGTAATTATGTACGCGTGGCACGAATTTCGCCGTTTGGCTTGGGCCGGGGTGGGGGCCGCATTGCTATGCGTGCTCGGAACGTGCCAGGCGGTCCTGTTGCCGATTACTCCGGGCGCGGTTGAAGGTGTTTGGGTCCTTAAACGCCGAACTAGTGGATTGCCTTAAAAGGCTGCTTTGCGCTTCTGCTGTGAGTACCGAAGTGTGCTCCTCCATTCGGTGAGAGCGCTCTGTGTTTCCGTTAACTGTAATGACCCCCTAAGGTCCTGGCATCTTGAGCTTGAGGTATGCATAATGCGTACCGCATTGAATCTCGCAAATGTGGTTCGCCCGAGCAGTGCATGATAACCACTGCGGAACGGGACTATATCGAAGATTAACTCTTCTCTTCGGAAGTTATCCAGGGATCCGAAGACCACTTCCAGTGTGACTGAGCCTGTGCAATGGGCCTCTACACCTGGTATGACGCCTTTAAAGGTCGTTTTTGTGGGTTTGATCCTTGAGGGGTCTATACCCATTTTGCGCACTGTGTCCTGGTAAAGCAGGTTCAGGCTGCTGCCGCCATCCATAAGGACTCGAGTGAGGTGAAATCCGTCAATGATTGGGTCTAGGACCAGTGCGGCGAATCCGCCATGACGGATACTAGTGGGGTAGTCCCTGCGATCAAGGGTGATCGGACAGGAGGACCATGGGTTGAACTTTGGGGCGACTGGCTCCAACGCATATATGTCCCTGAGCGCACGCTTCCGCTCCCTCTTGGGGATGGGGTTGCGTATATCATGTTCACCGTCCGCACTTGTGGGGGGAACCTCTTCTATTCTCCAGTGTTCGGCTACCGGGGCTCTTCCTCGTCATCGCTATGTGGCCCCTTATCTTTGTTTTCGGAATTTAACTTGCCGGCCTGCTTGAAAACCCAACAATCCCTATTGGTGTGGTTGGCTGGCTTGTCGGGGGTGCCGTGTATTTGACACGAGCGATCAAGTGTGCGGTCCAAACTGGACGGGCCCGGAGTGCTTCTTTTAAATGGCTTTTTCCGCTGACCGGGTTTAG
Source organism: Triticum urartu (assembly GCF_003073215.2). Classification (NCBI taxonomy): domain Eukaryota; kingdom Viridiplantae; phylum Streptophyta; class Magnoliopsida; order Poales; family Poaceae; genus Triticum; species Triticum urartu. The sequence goes on along the minus strand of NC_053028.1, from coordinate 368,088,600 downwards.
AGCCTTTGAATCCGGCATTGACTACCGTATCTTCGGTATTATCGCCGTTAATGCGGCGCTTATGTTTGTTGCGACGTGACCTGCCATTGCCGTCCTTGGTATCCGAGGTACCATGGTTCTTTGATATGTTATTACTGCGAGCCAGCCACCTGTCTTCTCCCGCACAAAAGCGGGTCATGAGTGTCGTGAGGGCTGCCATAGATTTTGGCTTTTCCTGACCAAGGTGCTGGGCTAGCCACTTGTCGCGGATGTTGTGTTTAAAAGCTGCTAGGGCCTCTGCATCCGGACAGTCAACGATTTGATTTTTCTTTGTTAGGAACCGTGTCCAGAATTGCCTGGCCGATTCCTTTGGCTGCTGAATTATATGGATCAGGTCATCAACGTCTGGTGGTCGCACATAAGTGCCCTGAAAGTTGTCGAGGAATGCGGCTTCTAGATCTTCCCAACAGCCAATGGACTCTGCTGGCAAGCTGTTGAGCCAATGCCGAGCTGGTCCTTTAAGTTTGAGTGGGAGGTATTTGATTGCTTGTAGGTCATCACCGCGGGCCATGTGGATGTGTAGGAGGAAATCCTCGATCCATACCGCAGGATCTGTCGTGCCGTCGTATGATTCTATGTTTACGGGTTTGAAACCCTCTGGGATTTGATGATCCATTACTTCATCTGTGAAGCATAAGGGGTGTGCGGCACCTTTGTACTGGGTATATCGCGACGCAGCTCCAATGAGTCTTGCCCGCTGTGTGCGGCCCGGCCGGATTTACTTTTACTGTATCCGGCGTGACGTTTATCGTCTTGCATAGTGGCGCGCCCTCGTGATCCGTAGATCGATCTTGCATGTTTTGCTTTGTCCTCCAATACATCTCGCAGGTCTGGCGTATTTCCCCATGCCTTTTTATTTGAATGGCGTCAGGGTGTAGGCTGAGCTTTTGGCTGGAATGCCTCTCTATAGCGGCCACGAGGTGGCCGATTAGCCGCGTCATACGCTTCTTCCTCCAGTCGGGGTAGCAACCTGCATTTTGGGTAACTCTTGGAGGGGCGTTCGAGTTTATATTCCTCGGCCGCGAGGACTTCAGTCCATCTGTCAGCTAGCAGATCTTGATCAGCTTGAAGCTGCTACTACTTTTTCTTAAGGCTATTTGCCGTGGCTATAAGCTGGCGCTTGAAGCGCTCTTGTTCGACGGGATCCTCTAGCACGACGAATTCGTTATCGTCGAGGCTTGCCTCGTCTTCGGAGGGGGGCATGTAATTATCATCCTCCGCCTCTCCATCTGCCGCTCTCTCTGGAGGGCTGGCCTCTCCATCCTCCTGTCCTAGATCGTGCTGGAGGGGATTGTTGCCATCTTCGGCACTATCCAGAGTGTTATTATCTCCTGTGCCAGTATCACCACTTTTGCTTTGGTGGGACTTAGAGCGGCGCCGCTGACGTCGGCGCTTGGGTTGCTTCTTGGAGGGGTCATCCTCCGCTGTCTCGTCGCCATTGCCTTCTTTGGGTGTGTCCACCATGTATATATCGTATGATGAGGTGGCTGTCTAGTGCCCTGTGGGCAGTGGTTCCTCTTCGTCTCCCGCATCGTCGTCCATACCATCGATGTCTTCGGAGTCGAAGTCGAGAATGTCGGTTAAGTCGTCGACAGTGGCTACTAAGTGGGTGGTGGGTGGGCAGCGAATTTCTTCGTCATCCGCATCCGAATCCAGCCGGACATAGTTCGGCCAGGATCCTCCTAACAAGGAGAGAGACCTTAATGAGTTCAGTATGTTGCCAAAGGGCGAGTGCTGAAAAATATCCACGGAGGTAAACTCCATGATCGGCGCCTAATCGGATTCGCTAGGAACGGGCGCAGGCGGTTCGGAGTCCATGGCCGAAGAATGATCCGACAGTCTGACAACACGGCTCTCGTGCAGGGTAACGTCAATGTTCGGCTCGATCACCACTGAGGGTAAGGCCTCCGTGGCGGGGTCCATCCACCCGTCCATGGACGGTGCAACTGGCTCCGAGTTGAGGGTCGGAGCGGCTGCCGGTGCGATCTCCTGAACATTGTAAGATGGTAGAGCTAAATCGTACTCATCGTGACCGCGTGACGCACAAGGCAGATGCTCGAATCCGTCGAAGATCAAGTCTCCGCGGATATCGGCCTGGTGGCCAGGGGCATAACTTTCGATCTGCTCCAGATGCCCACGCAAGTTGGCCTGCAGTGCGAAGCCGCCGAACGCAAAGATCTGTCCGGGGAGAAAAGTCTCACCCTGGACTGCATCGCTATCGATGATAGAAGGAGCCATCAAGCCAAACAGCGACGACACAGAGGAACTCTTAATGAAAGCACCAATGTTGGTGTCAAAACCGGCGGATCTCGGGTAGGGGGTCCCGAACTATGCGTCTAAGGCGGATGGTAACAGGAGGCAGGGGACACGATGTTTTACCTAGGTTCGGGGCCTCTTGATGGAGGTAAAACCCTACGTCCTGCTTGATTTATTCTTGATGATATGAGTATTACAAGAGTTGATCTACCACAAGATCGGAGAGGCTAAACCCTAAAAGCTAGCCTATGGTATGATTATATGTTATTGTGTCCTACGGACTAAAACCCTCTAGTTTATATAGACATCGGAGAGGGTTAGGGTTACACAAGGTCGGTTACAAAGGAGGAGATATCCATATCCGTACTGCCTAGCTTGCCATCCATGCCAAGTAGAGTCCCATCCGGACATAAGACGAAGTCTTCAATCTTGTATCTTCATAGTCCAATAGTCCGGCCAAAGGATATAGTCCGGCTGTCCGGAGACCCCCTAATCCAGGACTCTCTCAGGCAGCAACATTTGAAGTGAACTGTTCAGTTATCTTTACAAATCTGACTTTGGCTCCTTGCCAATTAGCATAATAGGCTTTGAAGTCGTCACTGAGGGTTTTGATTTCAAATTGGATTTTTACAAGTTCATCAGTTGTCATAGTGACAACGTTGTTCTTCAGAAATTTCTCCTTCTTGTATTGCGCTTTCTTGATCTGCCTGGACTTCCCATATTTCCATTTTTCTTCTTGAATGAAGTGAGTCAGCATGTGACTTTGGCCAGGAGTCAGCTTGAAATCTGGCATGGGGTGTTGGGGTTCTTGTGCCATACATCAATGTATTCGAGGATCAACTTGGGATCTGAAAGTGCGTCATGTCGACTAGAGGGGGGGGGGTGAATAGGCGATTTTTATGAAATTCTTCACTAAGGAATTTGCCGGTGAGGAAATTCCTTAGAGAAGAACTACTAGCGGCAGAATAAGTACTCAAAAGTAAACATAACAGAATACAATCATAGTCATCATGATGAAATGAAGACAGGCACAGAGTGCAGGAAGCGTAAGCACAGGATAACACAGGATGAAGACAAATAGACTGAAGAAATTGAACTGAGGAAATTGAGAAAGTCTTTAGTCAAAGTCTTCAAACACGGATATGAACAAGCACCCAACACAGTTATGAGGAAATGGAAGAGTTGAGGAAATAGAACAAGTAAGCTTGGTGAAGATAATGATTTGGTAGACCAGTTCCAACTTTTGTCTCAGTTGTACGTCTGGTTGGAGCGGCTGAGTATTTAAACTCAAGGACACACAGTCCCGGACACCCAGTCCTGAGCACGCAGCTCAGGACACCAAGTCCTCACCATATTCTCCTTGAGCTAAGGTCACACAGACTTCGCCCAATCACTCGTGGTAAGTCTTCAGGCGACTTCCAAACCTTCACAAACTTGGTCACTCGGCGATCCACAATTCCTCTTGGATGCTCTAGACCATGACGCCTAACCGTCTGGAAGAAGCACAGTCTTCAAAGGTAACAACCGTCGGATCCATGCAGGATCAATCTCTTCAGTGATGCTCAATCACTCGGGGTTTGTAGGTGTTTGGGTTTTGGGTTTTTCCTCACTCGATGATTTTCGCTCAAAGTCCTCAGAGGATGGGTTGCTCTCAAATGACAAGTGTCAGTTTCTCTCGGAGCAGCCAACCAGCTAGTGGTTGTAGGGGGCAGCTATTTATAGCCTAGGGAGCAGCCCGACATGATAAGACATAAATGCCTTTCAATGACATGACCGTTAGGTGGACAGATATTTTGGGATAGCTGGCGCATAGCACAACAACGGTCAGAATTTTGAGTAGCAAAATCCTCAGGACTATCATGTTCCTCACTGTGTAGGTAATCCGCACTGGCGAATTCCTAACTCCTCAGTCAGAACAAATTCCTCAGAGACCAGAAGAACTTCGTCTCTGTCGCTGAAGAATATGACTGGACTGTATGAGATTTCCAATGGCTTCACTCGAAGGGATTGGTAGGTGTAGGATTTTGACTTGAGCATCACATGGAAAATTTTCCTTAGTATTTCCTCGACCCCCTTTAACAGTACGGTGTTTCCTATGACTCAAGAAAAAGAAAATGAAACTAGGAAAACAAAAGTCTTCACGCTTCATATTCCTCGAATGAATACCAAGTCTTCAAGGTTACACCAATTTCTTCACTTTCAAAGTCTTCAGAAAGTCTTCAGAGATTTAAAGTCTTCGGTCGAAGAGCTTCATTTTTAGGGGTCGACTTTCTCTATAAATATCAAACTCCTCATAGACTTATAGACCTGTGTATACTCACAAACGCATTAGTCCCTTAACCTATAAGTCTTCAATACACCAAAATCACTAAGGGGCACTAGATACACTTACAATCTCCCCCTTTTTGGTGATTGATGACATTATAGGTTAAGATTTCAACGGGGATAAACATATGAAGTGTAAATACTGATATTGAGGAATTTGATTGCAAGATATAGAAGAACTCCCCTTGAAGATGTGCATAGTGAGGAATTTGATTTTGAAGCAATGCACACTTGAAGAGTTGAATCAAGGAGATCTCCCCTATATCTTGTAATTCATACACGCATTTGACATATAATAGAGAAGAATTTGAAATGCATGATGAAATATGGTGACTGATGTAATTCAGCATGCGTGTATTAGCATATATGAGGAATAAGCATGCAGAAAAACATATCAAAAGTATCAGAGCACCATCGGGTTTAAGTTTACAACTCGATCCAATAAAGTCTTAGAAGAACAAGAGTTGTGACTTAACAAAAAACGCCCATTTAGAAAGACCCGCTTGAAGACTAACTGAAAATTCTTCACCTTTGTCATCAAATGACCAAAAGGATCGAATATGAGGACTAACGCCCCTGAAGAATATCAAGTTGATGAAGGAGCGCCAGCATTGTTGGGATCGTTTGTTGTAGTAGGGCCTGCCACAGTGTCGTCCAAGTCTTCATTTTCATCAGTGTCGCGCGATGAAGAATATGAGCTGGCCACCAGAGAAGGAACCTTGACCATCTTGAATTTCTTCGGTGGAGGTGCAGACCAGTCAAAATCTTCCTTGAGACCCATTTTCTTTAGATCTTCTTCACCATACAGATGTGATAGTATTGCCCAGGTGCGACCGAAGACTTCATGGAGGTAGTAATGGTTTTTCTTCACTGCATTGTGTGTAGCAGTCATGTTGTGAAGAAATGAACCAAACTGACGCTTAACCCATTTATGATTTCGATCCATCTTCTGGTGAAGACTAAGCAGAAGCTCACGATCAGTCATCACACAAGGAGCAGTGGCTGGAGGAGTAGACTTGGGTGTATTGGCAGAGTCATGTGTGGCAGAGTCATCATTGGTGGAATAAGAGGCAGCTTTGCGAAACTGTCCATCCAATGGACGAATGCCTTCATCTATAACAACCGGTGCCTTGCCCTTTCCATCAACTGAGGAATAGGTCTACTTGAGGACTTCAATCAGGGGCAAGTAGCTGAGGTGATTCAGAAAATCATCTTTGTAGTTGAGTGAAGACCTTGTCCTGAGGAATCTCATAATCCAAGGTGCATAAGGCTTCAACTCAAATGGAGACAGTGCAACATTTGCCAAAGTCCTCATAAAGAAATCGTGATAATTGATAGGAATGCCATGAACAATGTTGAATACCAAATTCTTCATGATGCCAACAATTTCCTCATCACATGAGTCGTGGCCTTTGATAGCACTCATTGTCCTCATAAGAATGCGATAGACAGTTCTAGGCACATAAAGCAATTCCTTCACGAGGAATTTGGTTCTTGGTGCCTGACCTGGCTTCAAAGGTTTCACCAGAACCTGCATGTAGTGATTTGTAAGCTCAGGTTCATTGTAGATGCAATGAGCTTCTTCAAGTGGAAGACTGAGTGGTAAGGCACGAAGCAATCAGAAGCTGGTGCAGTGTAGTGAGTGTTTTCAGACATCCAATCCAGCACCCATGAATTCACATCTTCAGAATCTCCTGTGATGTGCAGCATTACATAGAATTGAAGAATCAGTTTTTCATTCTAATCGCAGATGTCAGAGCAAAAGTTTAATAGTCCAGCGTCATGAAGAACACTAAGGACCGGTGCGAAGCACGGCAGAGATTCCATGTCCACGTGAGGAATATTCTCATGGTAGAAGATTTTCTCTTTGTTGAACATCACTGAGGAATAGAAATTTGCTTGACTAGCAGTCCAGAAATGCCTCTTCCTAATGCGAGCAGAGTTATATGGGTTGTAATCTTCGAAGAATACGTGCTCGCCGAACAAATCATCAGCCTTAAACTTTTGCTTCCGTGAGAATGGATCATTTGGCTTGGGCAGAGGAGTGTCAGTGAGTTGCATCCCGACCTCAGGAATCGCAATCTCAGGTTCTTTAGGCTGAGGAATTTCTGGTTCCTCTTCAGTGGCAGTCTGTGTCTTCAGATGTTTAGCAGCAGCAGTTTCTTCAGCACTAGTGGCTGGAATGTCCTCATGTACAGATGAAGTGGGGTGAGTTTCTTCAGATCCCATTTGAACAGTTTGTGCGGGGGACTGAGGTATTTGCTGCAACAGTGTGAACATTGGAAAGTTTGGATGCTGACTTTCCCAGAATTCATCACTTATTACTGGTGTGGAGCAGCCAATGTCCACATCTTCATCTTCCATTTCTTCAATGCCAGCCTCTTCAGCTATGAACTGAGGCATGGGCGAGGAGATGACAGGTGTTGAAGGGATCGCATCCACTTCAATTTCTTCATCAATCTCCTTTGACGAAGCAGCAGAATGATTTTCTTCATCAGATCTGCTAGGGATCTCATATTCTTCACCAAAAGGAACAAGGTCCTTTGATGGCCTGGTCGAGATGGGAACAACATCAATGGGATTAGCAAATGAACTTGTCATAGGCTTCATCTTCTTAGGAGCTGAAGAATCTGAAGCAGCTGATGCTTTCCTTTTCTTCACTGCTGCATGCTCCGCAGCCTTGGTCTTCTTCACATCTGATGCAGATGGAAGGATTGGAGTTGGTGTAGGCGTAGGAGGAGCAGAGGAATCTGGTTGATTTTCTTCATTTTCTTCAGGTGCACCACTAGTGGGTGCCCTGGCAATTTCTTCAGTGGCTGGAATGCAGTCATGAGCCCTGGAACTCACGTTTTCTTCAGCAGCCTGATTGTCATCAGCGGTGCTAGTATTTTCATCAGTAGGCTGAGCAGATGCTTCAGCCTGAGGGATTTCCTGTTGCGTTGGGGCTGCAACAGTGGAGGTGAACTGTTCTGTGATCTTTACAAATCTGACTTTGGCTCCCAGCCAGTCAGCATAATAGAAATCAAATTCATCACTCAGCTTCTTGATTTCGGATTGGAGAGCAACAAGTTCTTCAGGTGAAAGCTTCAGAACGTTTTGCTTCAGAAAGCGCTCTTTCTTTTACTGCGCTTTCTTCACTCTCCCCCCCTGTTCAAATTTCCATTTCTCTTCTTGTATGAAGTGAGTCAACATGTGACTTTAACCAGGAGTCAGCTTGAAATCCGACATGGGAGTGTTGGGGTCCTTGTGCTAAACATCAATGTATTCGAGGATCAACTTGGGATCCAAAAGCAGTGGCACATCTGTTCCCTTGGCTCTAGCGGCCCTGACTTGCCTGTCTCTAATGATTTCTGCAGGTTCATCATCATCAGCTTCGTCTTCATCAGACGGCACTTGGAAGGCAACTTGCTTCTTCTGAGGAATAGGGCGAGGACCTCATCCAGTAGTGGCCTTAGTCTTCAGTAGAGAGGGTCCCATTGAGGAAGTTGGTGCAACTGAGGAACTAGCTGAAGCTCCTGAGGCAATGGACATGCCTGCAGTCCTTTGGCACGAGGCAAGATGCACAGGTGCTGAGGACTTTGTTGGAACAGCTGAGGACTTTGGAGGAGCTGAGGATTTTGAGGGAGCAGGAGCATCATGAGGAATTTGACGTGAGGGCTTTGAGGATTCTGGCCGTAAGGGCATTGCTGAGGAGCTTGGCCTTGAGGGCATTGTTGGTGAAGCACTTTGCTTGCGTGCAGGCTTCTTTGACATAGCCTTCTTTGGCTTGACAGCAGAGGCCTCAGCAGAGGCAGCAACAGCAGTAGAGTCTTCATTGAATTTCCTCACTGCTTCTCTGGCTTGCTTAGCCAACTTGGCTTGGCGCTTAGCCCATTCGTCAGGATAGTCCTCACCGCGCTTGAGGCTGGTGGGATCGGCTATTTGGCCAGGTGCCAATGGAAGTCTTGGGCATGGAGGATTGAGTGCGAATTTCTTTATGTACTTGGGAGTGACATATCTGTACTCCCTCCACTCTCTAGCCCATCTCCGCTCTATCTTCTGAATGCACACCTTGCGCTCATTCTTGGTTTCCTCAGTAGGTGTGCAGTACCCAGCATATATTTCATCAGGGATCTCAAACGTTGTATTGACCTCAGGCCTCTTTCCTCCATTCTGTGGCTTCTTACTGTCAGCCATTTTCTTCAGTTGAGGAATTTGGACAATTGAATTCTCTGAAGAAGTATGCAACTTTACTTCGAGGAACACTGCAAATGAGTTATGTTGATGAGAACCTAGTGATTCAGCAGCTGACATGAGTACCTGTGAACAGAGTATAGTTGCGAGGAATTTGGAGAGGTCATATGCGTTCTCAGAAGGTTTTTCAAAAAGAACAAGTTTGAGGAATTTGACCAGATGAGTCTTGTAGAATTTCACTAAGCGTTCTTTGTCTTAGGTTCCAGAGTTGTATAGATCGAAGATCCACACAATTGAGGAATCTTGAAGAAAAATGATTCTTAGAGAAATGAATCAAGAACAGATGACTTGTGAGGTGTTTTAGTGTGTGAAGATATGAAGAAAAACACCTTTGAAGATTTTGTAGATAAACATTCAAATCAACGAGGTAAGTAAAAGTAACTTTTAATTACCCTGGATGAAGAACACGACGAACAGTGAAGAGGAGAGGTGAAGTTTGTCTGTGTAGATCTTCCATGCCCTAACTCGGCGGAGGAAGACGGCTACGGCGGCAGCGGATTGAAGATTTCCGCGGTCGGCGCGAGTACGTTGGCGACGAGGTCGAGGCAGTGAAGCTCTTCCTCACCGGCTACGATGAAGTAGCGGTGGCGCTATGGTTTGAGAAGCTCGAGCTGGAGAGAGAGATCGAGTGGAGTAAAAGAAGTGAGGAAGGGAAGGAGGGGTATTTATAGCCACGGTGAAAAACTGCCCGCCTGAAGAAATTGGACGAACTTGCCCCTGACCCTTCTCATTCGCATGACATGTGTCACCCACGTACTGAGAGGTGGAGATCATGTGCGATCGTGGGTGAATGGATAAGTGTATCGTGGGATGCGGAAGAGTTTGAGCGGCAAAGTTGGAAATTTAGATAAGATAGGATTTAAAGGTTCGTTCGCAATTTCTTCAGCTGACAAGGACACAGTGAATATTTTGAACGAGTTTCAAATAGAACACACATGAAGAATTTGTGAACAGATTGGGTTTAGTATAGCATAGAGGGGGAAGGGTCCGATCACATTTACTTAGCAGAAAAACCAACTTGAAGAATTAGCAATAAGTGAATGCTGTAGAGGACATAAACTTATATATATATAGCCAATGAAGAAAAACGACAGAAACACTGAAGACAATGCAAAGTTGAAGAATATGATCAATTGAGGAATTTCAACTTTTGGTGGTGGCGTGACCCACCGTATAAGAATGATTTCAGACACCGCGTACAATTATCGTAGGGTTCTGAGAATCAAATTCTTCGTTAATTTCTTCACATTAAGAGTGTTATTCTTCATTGATTGAAGAAAAACGTTTCTTCATGTGTTGCACATCTAAGTCATCAATTTTGCATAAGTGTTAGGATGAGTGTCCTTTTCAAAGAACATTCGAAGATTCTAGGATATTTAGATCACACCGCAACTTGCTAAATCTCTTCTCATCCAAGGGCTTTGTGAAGATATCGGCTAGCTTTTCTTCAGTCTTCACATGCTCAATAGAAATGTCGCCCTTCAGCACATGATCACGAAGAAAATGATGATGAATCTGAATGTGCTTTGTCTTTGAGTGCTGAACTGGGTTGTGAGCAATCTTGATGGCACTCTCATTGTCAAAGAAGAGAGGCACATTCTTCATGTTGACGCCATAGTCCTTGAGAGTTTGCTTCATCCGTAGCAATTGAGCACAGCAAGAACCAGCGGCAATGTACTCAGCTTCAGAAGTAGATAGTGATACGCAGTTCTGTTTCTTCGAGGACCAACAGACCAAAGATCGTCCGAGGAAATGACATGTACCAGATGTTGACTTGCGGTCCACACGATCACCAGCATAGTCAGAGTCAGAATATCCAACAAGATCAAAATTCGAGCCCTTGGGGTACCATAATCCAAGTGTTGGTGTGTGAGCTAGATATCGAAGAATATGCTTCACAGCCTTATGGTGTGATTCCTTCGGTGTAGCTTGAAATCGGGCACACATGGAAACACTAAGAATTATATCTGGCCTAGATGCACATAAGTACAATAAAGAGCCAACCATGGAGCGGTATACCTTATGATCGAAGTCAATACCATTTTCATCAGTGCATAGATGGCCATTTGTGGGCATAGGAATTTTGACGCCTTTGCAATCTTGCATGCCGAATTTCCTCAGTACATCCTTGAGGTATTTCTCTTGGGATATGAATATGCTATTGCGTTGTTGACGAATTTGAAGACCTAAGAAGAATTTCAACTCTCCCATCATAGACATTTGATATTCTTCACTCATCATATAGGCAAATTCATCACTATAACGTTGGTCAGTACAGCCAAAGATAACATCATCAACATATACTTGGCACACAAACAATTCACCATCATAAGATTTAGTGAAAAGAGTAGGGTCAAGTGAACCGGGTTTGAAGCCTTTCTTCATGAAGAATTCCTTCAAGGTATCATACCACGCCCGTGGGGCTTGCTTGAGGCCATAGAGGGCCTTGTTGAGTCTGAAGACTTTGTCAGGATTCTTTGGATCTTCAAAACCTGGGGGTTGAGCAACATATACTTCCTACTCAAGCTTACCGTTGAGGAATGCACTTTTCACATCCATTTGATATAAAGTGATATCATGATGGTTAGCATAAGCAAGTAATATGCGAATAGCCTCAAGTCTAGCAATAGGTGCAAAAGTTTCAGCGAAATCAATTCCTTCAACCTGTGTGTAGCCTTGAGCTACAAGCCGTGCCTTATTCCTCACCACAAGGCCATTTTCATGTTGCTTGTTGAGGTAGATCCATTTTGTGCCAATGATATTGTGCTTGCGATGATCTGGGCGTTTGACCAGTTCCCAGACATTGTTGAGCTCGAACTAATGTAATTCTTCTTGCATGGCCTGAATCCAATCATGCTCCAGAAATGCTTCATCTACCTTAGTGGGCTCTGTAATAGAGACAAAACCATAGTGCCCACAAAAGTTGGATAAATGTGAAGCTTCTGAGCGTGTGAGAAGACCTGGCGCTTTGCTGTCATTGATGATCTTTTCAACTTGCACTTCTTTTGCAATGCGAGGATGAGCTGGTTGTCGTTGAAGAATTTGATCAGCATTCTCTTCAGCACCATTTTCTTTAGTATTTTCTTCAGGTGCATTAGCTTGATGTTCTTCATGTTCTGGAATGAATTCTTCAGCAGGAATGACATTCTCGGTAGCCTTGAACTTGATAGTTTCCTTAGGTGCTAGTTCATCTATCACAGTAGGTAGGTGCTCTCTTTGCGAGCCATTAGTTTCATCGAACCACACATCTACAGTTTCAACAACCTTTTGAAGAACGTTGTTGAAGACTCTGTAGGTGTGCGAGTCCTTTCCATAACCAAGAATAAAACCTTCATGTGCTTTCGGTGCAAATTTTGAGTTGTGATGGGGATCTCTAATCCAACATTTAGCATCGAAGACTTTGAAATAACTTACATTGGGTTTCTTATGAGTGGGGAGTTCATAGGCAGTCTTCTTGAAGAATTTCTTAAGATATACTCTGTTGATGATGTGGCACACAATATCAATTGCCTTAGTCCAGAAACGACGAGGCGTTTTGTATTCATCAAGCATAGTGCGAGCCATCTCAGCAAGAGTCCTGTTCTTGCGCTCCATGACGCCGTTCTGCTGAGGAGTATAAGGAGCAGATAACTCATGAATAATACCAAGTTCATCAAGATAGTCATCGAGACCAGAATTCTTGAACTCGGTGCCATTGTCACTTATGATGTGCTTGATCTTCACACCAAAGTTGGTTGAAGCCCTCGAGGAAAATCGTTTGAAGACTTCCTGCACTTCATGTTTGTAAGTAACAAGGTGTACCCATGTGTAACGATAGTAATCATCAACAATAACAAAGCCATATTGAGATGCTTCATTTGAAATAGAAGAATAATGATTAGGACCAAAGAGATCCATGTGAAGCAATTCAAATGGGCGAGTGGTGGTCATGATAGTCTTTGTTGGATGCTTGGCCTTCGCATCTTCCCAGCTTCATAGGCTCCGCATAGGTGATCCTTGAGGAATTTGACATTCTCGATGCCAATGACATGCTTCTTCTTCGCAAGCGTGTGCAAATTCCTCATGCCTGCATGACCAAGTCGTCGATGCCAGAGCCAGCCTTCCGAAGCTTTTGCAAGTAGACACACGGCCGGTTGTGGTCCTGTAGAGAAATCAACAATATACAGGTCTCCTCTCCTAAAGCCTTCGAAGACTTTGGAATTGTCAGTTTCCATAACCACAACACAAAGGTACTTGCCAAAGACAACAACCATATCAAGATCACAAAGCATTGAGACAGACATAAGGTTGTATCACAGGGACTCAACAAGCATGAATTTGTCCATGTGTCGATCCTTTGTGATCGCAACCTTACCTAGACCCAATACCTGACTTTTGCCTTTGTCAGCAAAGATGATATGCTTCAGATGCGACGGAGATAATGGAGCATCCATCAATAGATTCTTGTCACTAGTCATGTGATTTGTACATCCACTATCGAGGACCCACTTAGTGGCTTTGGGTTTATCATCCTACAGATGAATTAGTACAGCTTACAAACTCATATACTTCATCAGTGAAGAATATGACATCAATTCATCAGATCAATTTCATCAAGCAAGAGAAAAGATAAAGCAATATAAGGACGTGAGAAATGAAAGTTCATTTCTTCATGATTAGCCTGCATCCTATCAGGCATGCTCAGGTCCCCAGCAGATTCTTCAGACGATTACGTACGTCTGGAGACCTGACCCTGTAGAAGAGATTAGTTCTTTTTCTTCACCACCCACATCTGAAGGGGTGGTAAAGAGTTCATCATTCTCCGAGCTCCATAAGAGAAAGGTGGCATAGATGCCAGTCCATTTCGTTTCACATAAGAGGGGTTAGAGTAAGCATAAGAGTAGGTAGAGAAATTCTTTGAGGACTTATGGACATAATGATTTGAAGAATAATGCACATATCCATAATCCTTAGATCTTCCCTGTGAAACAGACGGGTTAGCACGATGATGTTCATATAAGGACTTTGATCCTTTTGAGGAATATGATCCATGTGAAGAGTTTGGTCCGTATGAGGACTTGGATCCATATGAAGAATTTGATCTGGGGTTCCTATTCTTCATAGGTGGTGTCATGATGACATTCACCCGATGATTTTCAAGGAATCTTTTGGGAGCCCAGATTTTCTTCATAGGGGGACCGTTCCTGCAGTTAGTGCCAACATATCTAGCAAATACTTCACCATTCTGATTTTTGAACAGTTTGTAGTTGGAGTCATCAGAATGAGGAGATTCACATGCATATCCAGATAGGTTAGATGGATCAACTGGAGGTCCCTTTGCAGCAACCCATGTAGTTTTGGGGTACTGCTCAGGCTTCCAATATGTACCATTAGCATTGAGTTTCCTCTCAAAAGCAATACCCTCTTTCCTAGGGTTCCTGTTGAGGATCTGCTTTTTAAGCACATCACAAAGAGTCTGATTCCCTTTGAGGCTTTTGTACATGCCTGTCATGTACAATTCCTTCAACCCTGCATCATCAGTGATACTAGCAATGTCCTCAGATGAGGAATTAGTGATAGCAGAGGCATGTGAATAATTTGAAACATTAGCAACATTTGAACATTCAGGTGAAGAATTAGCAGATTCACGTTCAATGCATTTCAAACAAGGAGGAACAAATTCTTCCTGAGATGCGCTGATTTGTTGAGCAAGTAATGAATCGCGCTCCTTCTGAAGCTCTTCATAACTCATTCTTAGCTTCTCAAGGTGTTGCTTTCTTTGAAGAAATTCATAAGAAAGCTTCTCATGATCGGATAAGAGAGTGTTATGATGACCTTGAAGATTGCCAAACCTAGTCTCAAGTCTCTGAAGATTTTCAGTCAAGGCTTTAGTGCGATTGTCGGAGTAATGGGCCATGGGTAGGCTAACCCGAGCCCTAGAGCCTTTCAAGACATCGGGGCAGGCTGCACCCCTCAAGATCCCAGGACACACAGCCGCCTTTAGAGAAGTCGGCGGCAAGGCAACCGACTAGCCACTCGCGGCCGAGTCCCAAGAACGACTTCAGGATAAGCCGACGCTTGACTGCCGACTCCCCAAGAAGCCGACCTTGGGGAGTCGGACCGCGACTCCAACAAACCCCATATCCTCATCGGGAGGGACAGGACCGGGGAGTGGCTACAGTAAAGCCCGCTCCCTCCCCTTACCAATGGCAGGCATGGCCACAGCACGCCGTACCCGGGGAGATCTCCGTGCGGCGTGGCACTGTTGCCGTGCCAGCCCTGACATCAGCGCCGAAGGACCGAATCCTGCGCCCACGACGGCTTGTCTGTACGACCCTAGGGCGGCGGGTCCCACCAGCCAGTGGGACCCCAGGAGACGGCAAGTGCGCCACCAGTCGGCCCCCGAGAGTCGGCCAGACCCTCCGCCGGGGCCCACGCGCCATTAATCAGATGTGACGGAGAGTGGCAATAGTGATCGCCCGCCAGGCCGCGGGGCTATTGCCACAACTCCACTGCCAGGCGGCGGACGCGGCATGTCGGCTCCGTACCTAACCAGTCGGTGGGGCCCACCAGTCGGCGGGTCCCAGCAGTCGGCAGAGAAGACGGAGGCCAGAGGCACTGACGGGTGGGCCTGCGTCCAGCCGGATTACCATTGAACCCCTGGGGGGTAGGCCTATATAAACCCCCTAGGGCACCCATGCAAAGGGTTGGAATCCATTAGCTCTAGACCAAATCATATAGGAGGGAGAGAGCTAGCCTTGCCCTCTCCTACCTCCAGGAAACAGCTCAAGGAGCAATCGTGTAAACACTTTGCCATAGTGATCATGCGGAGACCCCGTAGAGCAGCAGTAGGGGGATTATCTCCCCGGAGAGCCATGAAGCTGGGTAAGATTCGCCGGTGTGCATGTCAACGCCTCATCCCGTTTCCAGGCACCGGCGACGTTCTACTCACCCCCACCATGATAAGCCATCCTTTGGCATATGTCGCACCCAACCCCCGACATTTGGCGCCCACCGTGGGGCCTGGTGCACCATCGTCCGGAGACCTGTTCTGGACGGGAACCCTCTTCCTCCCTGGCGAGCGCAGCTAGCCAGGCACGCCAAACGGAGTTTGCGCCGACGCGCTGCACGGTGTTGAGATCGCCTACGCAGCTAGCCGCCTCGCCGAACTTGTCGGCGAAGTTCGCATCTCCGATGAACCTGCATCCAACGCAGGCACGGGCGGCTCCGAGAGCCTCCTCGCAGGCCTCCTCGATCAACTCCACGTCGCCGGCGAGCCTGCCATGGACATGGAGTCTGTAGGTTCCACCGACCTGATGCTGGTCGACTCCGACACCGCGTCGCTCGACGCGTTCCCCACTAATGTGGTGGTCTACGACGAGCCTCTCCCGCGTGCGGAGAGCGGCGGAAGCACCGTCACTGAGGTGCTCGTCATCAGTCATGACGAGCCCCCCGGCGGAGGAGCACTTGACCCACTTGGCGCCGCGCTACAAGACCTGACCGCGCCCATTCCGGAAGACGCTGACGCGGAGACGTTGGAGGCGCGCCGCCTTCAGCTCGTCGAAGGTGCAAAGAAGCTGGCCAGCATGAGACGCTTGTCAGAAGCCTACCAGCGAGAGATGGATCGCGCTGTTGGTGGCTCGCCAGCCCCAGCTGGGCCCAGCCGCCTTGGCACGGTCCAGCAGCGCGGCGTAGCCATCGCCAACCTGTTTGGGGCAAGTCGCCCTGTGTGCGCTACACCTGCGGAGAACATTCGAGCCGCCCAGGCGGCGGCGGATGAGCTGGACAATTTCGAGGGCGAAGAGCGCCGCCTGATGGTGGAGCGAGTCCAGCGGCTCCTCGAGGCGGCTGCCGCACAGAACGAGGCCGGCTGCCGCACAGAGGCGCCGCAGCGGCAAAACGACGACCTTCGCCGAGACCAAGGCGCGACGTCTCGAACGCCGACTGGCGGCGCCCGAGGAAGAAAGGACAAGGATCCGACTGTCAGCCACAGTCGGACTCACATTACCATAGAGCGCGACCGAGACGGCCGCCCGAGAGCAGTAGAACGACGGGATGACTGTCCGCCTCCTCCTCCTCGCAAGGAAAGGCGAGTCTCCCCACCGCCTGTTGATCATCTGACTCTTGGCGACCGCCTTGGCCGCCGAGAGGGAGTCGGGGAAAACGACACCCGCCACCGGATCGACCGGCTTCACCGATCCCTGGCGCTGGAAGAAGAAGACGAGTTGGGTCCACCTTGTTTTGGGCCCCGCATTCGACACGAGCCCTTTCCCAAAGGGTTCACGCTCCCAAGAGACACGCCCAAGTACACCGGCTCCGTGAAGCCGGAAGACTGGCTAGTCGACTACTCCATGGCTGTCAGCATAGCGAACGGCAACAAGCGTGTCGCCGTAAAATACGTTCCGCTCATGCTCCAGGGCACGGCCCGGACATGGCTGAACAGCCTGAAGCCCCGCAGCATCAACAGCTGGGTCAACTTCACCGAAGCATTCGTCCGCAACTTCACCAGCACGTACAAGCATCCTCCCAAGCCTCGTCAGCTCTCCTTGTGCATGCTAGGTCCCGCGAGTCGACTCGCGACTACCTCACGCATTGGGCCGAGCTTTGGAACTCCTGCGAGGGCTTGCACGAGGTGCAGGCTATCGAGTACTTCACCGCCGGGTGCAAAGAAGGCACCCTCCTCAAGCACAAGCTCCTCTGCGACAAGCCAGAAACCCTTGACGAGCTGCTGATCATAGTAGACAAGTACGCCACGGCCGACTCCTCCATGAAGGCGGAGATTCAAGTTAGCGCAACTGGCAAAGTGGCCCCTCAAGCTCCAAGAACTCCGGCGAGAGATGCCAGTCGGCAGCAACCGCAGAGCGACCGCAAGCGCAAGGCCCCGCAGCCGGCTTCCAGCAGCCGGCAGGTTGCGACAGTCGAAGCCCAACAGCCGGATGGGCAGCCTTCACCCAAGCGACAGAAAGGTGGCAAGCCCAACTGGTTGTCGGCCTTCTCATACGAGCAAGCCCTGGATGGTCCTTGCAAGTTCCATAGCGGCGTGAAGCCGTCGAATCACACCACCCGGAAGTGCCACTGGCTCACCATGATCGCCAAAGGAGACGGCCTCCTACCTCCCCCGCCTGCTGGGCAGCCGCCGCCGCCTCCGCCCCAGCAGCCGGCTGTCAGGCCAATCGGCACAGTACAAGACGAATACCCCAAAGAACACGGAGCCTACGTGGTATTTACCAGTATGGCTGATGATCGACGCAGCAGGCGGCTGCAGCGAGAAGAGGTGAATGCAGTAGCATCAGAGACGCCAGAGTTCATGCACTGGTCCGAAAAGCCTATCAGCTGGAATAGGGCTGATCACCCAGAGGTGATGCCGAGTCCGGGCTCTTATGCCTTGGTCTTGGATGCCACCTTTGCCACGGATAGACGAGCTACTCGTTTGTCGCGAGTTCTGATAGACGGAGGTAGCAGCATTAACATCCTGTACAAGGACACCATGGAGAAATTAGGAATCAAGCAAAGACAGCTTCAGAACAGCCGGACTGTGTTCCACGGCATTGTTGCTGGGCTTTCCTGCTCACCAATCGGCAAGATCCTGATGGACGTCCTCTTTGGAGACAAAGATCACTTCCGCCGAGAGTCAGTTTGGTTTGAGGTGGTGGACCTTGAGAGCCCATACCATGCACTACTCGGCCGACCCGCCTTGGCCAAGTTCATGGCGGTCCCCCACTACGCCTACCTCAAAACGAAGGTGCCCAGTTCCAGGGGGATTCTGACCGTAGCCGGCGACTACCGGAAATCGTCTGCCTGTGCGGCTGAGAGCAGTCAGTCGGCTAGCCGAGTACCTGGTAATCACGGCCGAGAAGCGGCTCCTTGAACCAGTTGTGGCGATGGCTGGCAAGCAGCCAGAGGTATCGCCCAACCCAAAGGAGTCGGAGGCTGAGGGTTCGTTCAAGCCGGCCAAGGAGACAAAGAAGATACCCTTGGATCTGGAGCACCCAGAGAGGTACGCTGTCATAGGCGCAAACCTCGACAGCAAATAGGAAGGCGAGCTCATCGATTTCCTCCGTGAGAATCGGGACATCTTCGCATGGTCCCCCAAAGACATGCCAGGTGTACCGACGGAATTCGCCGAGCACAAGCTACATGTCCGATCTGATGCAAAGCCGGTCAGGCAGCCCCTACGCCGCCTATCAGAAGAGAATAGAAGAGTTGTCGGAGAAGAAATAGCCCGACTCCTAGCGGCCGGCTTCATTCTGGAAGTATTCTTTCCAGAGTGGCTAGCCAATCCGGTCCTGGAACTGAAGAAGAACAAGCAGTGGCGAATGTGTATTGACTACACGAGCCTCAACAAGGCCTGCCCCAAGGACCCGTTTGCTCTACCAAGAATTGATCAGGTGATAGACTCCACCGCTGGATGCGAGCTATTAAGCTTTTTGGATGCATACTCAGGATATCACCAGATCAAGCGGAACCCGGCTGACAGACTGAAGACCGCCTTCATCACACCGTTTGGAGCCTTCTGCTACCTCACCATGACGTTCGGCTTGAGGAATGCTGGCGCCACCTTTCAGCGTTGCATGCAGAAGTGCCTTCTCAAGCAACTCGGGAGAAACGCCCATGTCTACATGGACGATGAGGTGGTGAAGACGGAAAAGCGTGGAACACTGCTGGAAGACCTCAAGGAGAATTTTGAGAACCTGCGCCGATTCCAGATCAAGCTCAACCCCGAGAAGTGCGTCTTCGGAGTACCAGCCGGCCAACTCCTTGGCTTCCTGGTCTCCGAACGCGGCATAGAATGCAACCCTGTAAAGATGAAGGCCATTGAGAGGATGGAGGTACCCAGCCGACTACTGGACGTACAAAAGTTCACCGGCTTCTTGGCGTCCATCAGTCAGTTCATCAGTCGGCTGGGCGAGAAAGCTCTCCCCTTATACCAACTCATGAAGAAGACCACTTTCTTCGAATGGAACCACAAGGCGGACGAAGCTTTTCTCCAGTTGAAGAAGATGCAGACTACTCCACCCGTTCTGGCGGCTCCGACTCCTAAGGAACCTATGCTCCTGTACATCGCCGCCACCAGCCGGGTAGTCAGCATGGTCATTGTAGTGGAACGCAAGGAGGAAGGCAAGGCACTACCTGTCCAAAGACCGGTATATTACCTGAGCGAAGTACTGTCGGCCTCCAAGCAGAACTACCCCCACTACCAGAAGATGTGCTATGGCGTACACTTTACCGCCAAGAAATTGAAGCCTTACTTGCCGAGATCATCGGAAGCCGAGATCATTGGAAGCCGAGATGCTTCTGGCCGAGTGGCCAAGTGGGCCATAGAGCTGGCTCCCTACACCATCCACTACCAGCCCCGCACCGCCATCAAGTCACAAGCACTGGCCGACTTTCTCGTCGACTAGGCCGAGACCCAGTACCTACCTCCAGCGCCCAACTCCACCCATTGGCGGATGCATTTTGACGGCTCCAAGATGCGCACCGGCTTGGGAGCCGGCGTCGTCCTCACTTCCCCTAAAGGCGACAAGCTCAAATACGCACTGCAAATCCATTTTGCCGCCTCCAACAACGTCGCCGAGTACGAGGCGCTCATTCACGGGCTCCGGCTTGCCAAAGAACTTGGCATTTTCCGGATCCTGTGTTATGGCGACTCGGACTTAGTGGTCCAACAGTCATCTGGCGACTGGGAAACCAAAGATGCAAACATGGCGAGTTACCGTTTCCTTGTGCAGCAACTCAGTGGGTATTTCGAGGGGTGCGAGTTCCTCCATGTGGCAAGAAACGACAATGACCAAGCAGACGCCTTGGCACGAATCGGCTCTACCCGCCAAGCAATACCATCCGGCATCGCCCTTCAACACCTCCTCAAGCCGTCTGTCAAGCCTTTACCGGAATCAGACTCCATCTTCATGCCGGCTCCTCCGGAAGAAGTCGGATCCGACTCCAGAGCCCCGGCAGACGGTACGGGGATTTTGGCAGATGGCTCCAAAGCCACCACAGTCGAGGCCGGCCCAGGGACTACAGTACCCGGCCCGGGGACTGCGGCAGCGGGCTCGAAGACTCTAGAACTCGGCCCAAGAGCCGCGCCAGTTGGCCCGGAGACTTCATTAACCCAGCAAGCGGTTGTTGACTCCAACCCGCCGCCTCCCAGCCCAACCGCCCTCGTCCAAGTCGCAGTTCTGGCAGTCAAAGAAATAGCAGCACCCTCATGGGCCCACCCCATCATCAAATTCCTCGTGAGCAAAGAGCTGCCGACTAATGAGCCCTCAGCTCGGCAAGTACAACGCCGAGCGGCAGCCTACACCATAGTCAACAGAGAGCTGGTCAGGCGCAGCGTCACTGGTGTCTACCAGCGCTGCGTAGGGCCAGAGCAAGGCCAAGCAATTCTCAAAGACATCCATCAAGGCGAGTGCGGCCACCATGCGGCTTCAAGAGTACTCATCGCAAAAGCCTTTCGACACGGTTTCTTCTGGCCGACTGCCTTAGAAGAGGCCAAGGAATTGGTCCAAAAATGCAAAGGGTGCCAAAAGTTCAGCTCCAAGCCACGCCAGCCGGCTTCTACACTCAAGACCATCCCCATTGCCTGGCCTTTCGCAGTTTGGGGTCTAGACATGGTGGGACCATTCAAGACGGCACGAGGTGGCTTAACTCACTTACTTGTCGCAGTGGACAAGTTCACCAAGTGGATAGAAGCGAAGCCAATCAAGAAACTGAATGGTCTGACTGTCGTGACTTTCATCTCCGATATCACAATTCGATACGGCATACCACACAGCATCATCACCGACAACGGCACAAATTTTGCCAAAGGCGCCTTGGCCCGTTTTTGCGCAACACAGGGCATCCGACTGGACCTAGCACCCATCGCCCATCCACAGTCAAACGGCCAGGTGGAGAGAGCAAACGGCCTCATCCTATCTGGCATCAAGCCCCGACTGGTCGAGCCTCTGGAGCGCTCGGCTGGCTGCTGGCTCGATGAGTTGCCAGCCGTCCTCTGGAGTCTGTGCACGACTCCAAACAAGTCAACGGGCTTCACGCCTTTCTTCCTCGTCTACGGTGCTGAAGCCGTCATCCCAACGGACCTAGATTTCGACTCCCCGCGAGTCACCATGTACATCGAGGAGGAAGCAGAAGAAGCATGTCAAGACAGCGTCGATCTGCTGGAAGAGGGCCGGCTGTTGGCACTCAGTCGGTCCAGCATCTACCAGCAGAACCTGCGCCGATACTACAACAGGAAGGTTAAGCCAAGATCTTTCCAAGAAGGCGACCTTGTGCTCCGGCTGATCCAGCAAACAGCCGGCCAGCACAAGCTGTCGGCACCTTGGGAAGGCCCTTTCATCATCAGCAAAGTGCTGGGCAACGACTCCTACTACCTGATTAACGCTCAGAAGTCCCGAGCACGCAAGAGGGACGACTCCGGCAAAGAGACAGAGCGGCCATGGAATGCAAATCTCCTCCGAAGATTTTACAGTTGATGCAGTATGTACCACGCTACCTTTTGTATTAAAGTACCAAAACTTCGGGCCCCCCCGAGACAAGCTCAGGGACTGCCCTCTTTTATCTATATGATAAAATTTATGCCTACGAGTATGTTACTCTTTGTTATGCCGCTTGGCACCGGGCTCGACAGGTCGGCCCGGGGACTTGCCGCCTTGCACTATGAAATGCTTCCTGCAGCCGGACAAGTAGTGTGTGGCGCCTAAGCCATCTCCTGTCAGAAGCCGCAGCTCGCAAAGCGGCTGTACGGTGGGCAGGAGTAAGGTAGAATGGGCGTTCGCATGAAAAATGGCTAAGGACTCAAAGCATAAAACATAGCTTAAGCCGGCTTCCAGCCTTCCTTTTTTCTTTTCACAAACCGACTATTAACCAGTCGGCTCACCGCCTTCTATTCAACTTGCTAAAAAATCTAAAACGGCTAAATACTTGCCTTCCAAAGTAGCCAAGCATTTGATCCAACGGCAGTCCGCAAAGCGGCTGTCCAACTGGCAAGATAGGCAACTAAGGGAAAGCGGCAAGGAAAAAGCCAAAAGAGCAATGAGCAAGAAAAAATAGAATTCGGATAAATATTTACATAGCATAGGCCCTTGGCCGAGTCTTCGAGCAGAAGTTCAAAATACACCCCGCGGGTGGAATTGTGCAAATTAACAAGTTCTTCAAAGACTACTAAAGCAGATAAAATAAAGATAAGGCGGCAGCCTAAGATGCGGCAGATGGATTCGGAGGGTCGGAGGAGATGGCAGCGTCAGGCGTTGGGGTGGCCGGCTGGGCAGTCTCGGCTCGATCGCCCCCACCGGTAGTCGGCTCGGTCGCACGCGGCTCGTTGCTGGAGGCACGGTCGAGCTGAGGCTGGCCGTCCGCTCCGTCTTCTGGTTCTTCCGTCTCGCCTCTGTCCTCCGCCTCGCCTTCCTCCTCGGCACTGGAAACGATCACCTCCGCCGAGTCCTCGCCGTAGTCTGGGTTCATCCCAAACCACTCCGGCGGTACCTCCTCGCCGTCTTCAGACCGCTCGGGGATGAAGATGCTGGTGTCGGTGTACTCGGCGATCGCCGCAGCATGCTTCACGACGGCGTCTTCCGCAGCTGCCAGCTCCGGCTGGGCCTCTGATCGGAGTGTGGCCAGCCGGTCTAGGTCCAGCCCCGGATACCACGCCTTGACGAACTCCAAGGCCCGGCGTGCTCCAGATCGGGCCGAGGAACCTTTCCAGGCTTCAAGACGACCAGCTGCGACCTCCAGCCAATCGGCAGTCCGACTAGGGGTGCGCGGAGCCTGCATGTCCGGCCACAGGGAAGCAATCGCCTGGGCACCGACACATTCAAGCCAGCGTAGCATCCGGTGAGTCGGCCGAAGGCGAGCCTCGATGCTCAGGATATGCTCATCAAGGGTTCGGGGGGTGTCGGCGGCGATCTCTAAACCTTCCGCCCTCCGACCTTCACGGTCAGCCTCGATGGCCTGGATGGCGGCCTGCGAGTGCCCAGGGAAGAAGTCTGCCAAGACGGAAGAAACGAAGAAACAAGTCAAAAACCTGGAGTCGGCACGATTTATAATAGGTAGCTCGAAGAAAGAAAGTAAAGAAACTCACCATCAACAATGTCTTCAATCTCATGGAAGCCGGAGGCCAGCATTGCCTCTTTGTCAGTCCAGGAGGAGCGCTCACTCGCGAACTCGGCCATGAGGGCGGTTTCCGCCTCTTCCGCCTCCTTCTGCGTCTTCGCAAGTAGCTCCCTCTGCTCTGCAAATTGAGTGGACAGCAGATCACGCTCTGTGGCGAGCTTGCTGCACTCCTCCCCCTTGGCGCGCAACGTGGAGTTGGCTTCACTCAGCTGCTGTTGAAGAACAACGTTGGCTTCTGAAGAGAAGGAAGAAAGAAGGCGTTAAGTCAACAGTAAAGAAGGTTGCTGGGTCGATCCGGCCCGACTGCTCAGCAGTCGGCCCGAATCTCGGGGACTACAGCCCTCGGGTGCACCAGCGCGCCCCCGCAAAGAAGAAAAAGGACTCACTCCGGCTCTCCAACAAGTTGGCAGTCCGCTTGCCCCGCTCTTCAACGTTACGGTTGAAGTCAGTAACACGGAGGTTGTGGTAGTACTGCGACAAAATATTTCAGACAAAAGTAAGTACCCAGAACTCACCAATTGGAGTTCCGGGCCGCCTGCTCAGCAGCCGGCCCGAAACTCGGGGACTACACCCAGTGGGTGCGCTGGCGCGCCCCCACAGAGACGAACAAAAACAAGAAAAAAAAAAGAGGACCAAAGAGAAAGCATACCCGGACGGCTGCTCGCGACGCCAGGTATGCCTTGGTGCAATTCTGGATCGCGTCGCCCTTAGCTCACAGCTTCGTCTGGACGTCCAGAAGCGCCTGGTTCAGCGGCCCTGTGCCGCCTCCTCGCACCCAACCAATGGGCGCGGCGCTCGTCGTTTCAGCGTCTGGGATCGCCGAGCTGGCGGTGCTGGTCTCCAGGGGGCATGGCGCCGAAGTCACCTTCTCAAGACGGCGGCGCGTTGGCGAGCCGACTTGAAGGAGTAGCCTCGCGACAGCCTCCTCTTCAGTCGGCGGAACCGGCGGGTCAGCCGGCTGTTCGCCTTGCGCGCCCCCAGGTGGCGGCGGAGGTGGCGGCGGAACGATCACGTCCGGCGTGGAGGAGTCGCCGCCTTCCCTCTCCAGGATGGGGTTCTCGCCGCCGGCTTCCCCAGTCTGCCCCGTGAACTCCGGAGGCGGTGGCGCAGAGTTCAGTGGGGTGACGAACACCGCCGATTGGCGGTGCGCGGCCTCCTCAGCCTGCCGCTTCGTCACGACGACGGCTTCGGCCTCGGCCAGTTTCTTCTTGGCGGAGGCCTCCGCCTTATCGGCCTCCACCTTCCCCAGGCGGGCGACCTCTTCCTCATTGCGCTTCTCCTGCGCATTCCGCTTCATCGCCTCCCGGAGGTCGGCGGCGGGGTCAATCCGCTGAGTGGAGGCGGACGTCTCCGCTGACCCCATGACGGAGGCGGCGACGACCCTCTCAAGAGTGAGGGGGGCCCTGAAGCAAGGGAAGCAAGTAAAAGATTCAGACAAAGCCACAAAGAAAGAATAAAGCGTTGAGACGGAATACTCACGCGTAGACCAGTGGCGGCTTCTTCACTTCCTTATGGAAGTGGATGGCCTTCGCAGCCGTCTCGTCCCGCCGGGTCGTCGCAGCCAAACTCTTGGTCTTCTTCGGCCGACTGCTGAACAAGGTCGGCACGGCCCTGCGCTTCTTCCCGCCGCCTGGAGCACCCGGCGCGACAGAAGAGCCCGCGCCGGGGTGGCTGGCTCCTGGCTGATGGCGGGGGGCGACCTCCTCATCATCATCAGGCCAGTCCTCTAGGCTGGCCCCGAGCCGCGGGCCGCCTCCTCCCTCCGCGTTGTCTTCCAAAGCCGCTGCTCCCAGATCGGGGTCGTCGACGTCGCTATTTGCCCGGTCGGCAAGGAACTCGCGGGCGGGCCCCGTGGTGCCGGCTGGTGGATGGAGGAGGGGATTCTGACCAAAGCCGACTGGTCAGGCCGCACAAAACAAACTCGGCAAGAAAGAAGACAATCCAAAGAAAGAAAGAAAAGGCAACTCACTGTGGGTGGGGGGTTGGTGCGGGAGTATGGCTCCTTGCCAAACCGCGAGTCCTCCAGGAGCTTGCTGTCCGAGAGTTAGTTCACCATGTAGGCCACCTCCTCGTGAGGCATGTCCTTGGTGCACATCCGACTCGGGTCACGGTGCCCGTTCATTTGGCATATCATGTGGGGGCGACCTTGGAGCGGGAGAACTCGGCGCGCCGCGAAGGCGGCCAACAGGTCTGGACTAGTCAAGCCCTCTGACTGCGTCAGCACTCGGAGTCGCGCGACGGCGCCGGCTCCCGCAGGCGTCAGCGACTTGGCCCAGTATGACCAATTGGGCAGTCTCCCAGCCGGCGGGCCGGCTTCGAAAGCCGGCAGGTTGACCCAATCGCGCCTCGCAAAGACACTCTTGACGTAGAAGTACGATCGCTGCCACATCTTCACCGACTTTATCAGCTTGATGGTGGGGAAGGGGTTGTCGGCCCCCAGTCTCCGCACGGCGATGAACGCGCCGCACTGAGCCGGCACGCCTGCAGCCTGGGTGCCGAGCTTGGAGAAGAAGAACTCCCCCCAGAGCTCGAGGGTGGGGAGGACTTCGAGGAAGCCTTCACACAAGGCCATGAAGGCGGACAGCAGCACCACCGTGTTGGGCGTGAGGTGGTGCGGCTGGAGGCCGTAAAACTCCAGAAAAGAGCGGAAGAAGCTGCTCGCTAGCAGCCCCAATCCGCGCAGGCAGTGCGAGCGGAAGATGACCCGCTCGCCCTCCTCCGGCGCTGGGGAAATCTCCCCCCTCGGTGCAAGACGCACCCGCACGTAATCTTCGCCGGGGAGCCGACGAGTCTTGCGGAGGAACTCAATGTGGTCGTCGTGAACTTCTGAGCTGTCCCAGGTGCCGGAATGCACCGAGGGAGGCGCGGCGGCAGAAGAAGAACTCATCACGAGATGATCGCCGCGGCGTTCGGCAAAGCTTGGGCGTGCGGCGGAGCGAGGAAGAAGAAGAAGAAGGAGAAGAGCAAGGAGTAGTAGGAAGGAGGGGCACGCGTGCTCTGCCGCGCCCCCCTCCTCCCCCTACTTATAGCCTCATGGGCTGCGAAGCCGAGGGGGCGGTCGTGGGATTTACTGCGCCCACGACCCCCACGTCTCCATGACAAAGTTACTGTGCGCAGTAACTTCACAAGAATCCCAACCGTTCGCTCGGGCCACAACGGATCTGCTCGAGCACCGAGGCACGCTAATGGCGGGCCCCTCCTACGGGCATGTGCCGTCACGCACGTAGGCTGGTAGACTGGCCTGGCCGCGCGTTGCCACGTGACGGGCCCAGAATGGGCGGCGGCCTAGAAGCTTAGCCAGCATGCTACTTGGATCCTGCCATGGCGTTCGAAGTACTGTGCAAGTCAGAGTTGGGCGGGTCCGACTCCTTCTAATCGGCCTGGCGGAAATCAAGCAAGAACCATGTGTCGAGCACCCGGAAAGAGAAACTGCTGAGGCTTCTCGGCCGATCGTCCACGGCGCCTCATCAGCTTCGGGGACTACTGTCGGAGTAATGGGCCACGGGTAGGCTAACCTGAACCCCAAAGCCTTTCAAGACATCGGGGCAGGCTGCGCCCCTCAAGATCCCAGGACACGGAGCCGCCTTTAGAGAAGTCGGCGGCAAGGCAACCGACTATCCACTCGTGGCCGAGTCCCAGGAACGACTTCAGGATAAGCCAACTCCTGACTGCCGACTTCCCAAGAAGCCGACCTTGGGGAGTCGGACCACGACTCCAACAAACCCCATATCCTCATCGGGAGGGACAGGACCGGGGAGTGGCTACAGTAAAGCCCGCTCCCGCCCCTTACCAGGGGCAGGCATGGCCACAGCATGCCGTACCCGGGGAGATCTCCGTGCGGCGTGGCACTGTTGCCGTGCCGGCCCTGACATCAGCGCCGAAGGACCGAATCATGCGCCCACGACGGCTTGTCTATACGACCCTAGGGCGGCGGGTCCCACCAGCCAGTGGGACCCCAGGAGATGGCCAGTGCGCCACTAGTCGGCCCCCGAGAGTTGGCCAGACCCTCCCCCGGGGCCCACACGCCATTAATCAGATGTGACGGAGAGTGGCAATAGTGATCGCCCGCCAGGCGGCGGGGCTGTTGCCACGACTCCATGACCAAGCCCGCGTCATCAGAAGCACGGCTATAGTAATCAGCAGCCGGCAAGACCAGCCCGCGGCAGACGCGGCCTGTCGGCTCCGCACCTAACCAGTCGGCGGGGCCCACCAGTCGGCGGGCCCCACCAGTCGGCGGAGAAGACGGAGGCCAAAGGCACTGACGGCTGGGCCCGCGTCTAGCCGGATTACCATTGTACCCCTGGGGGGTAGGCCTATATAAACCCCCCAGGGTACCCATGCAAAGGGTTGGAATCCATTAGCTCTAGACCAGATCATATAGGAGGGAGAGAGCTAGCCTTGCCCTCTCCTACCTCCAGGAAACAGCTCAAGGAGCAATCGTGTAAACACTTTGCCATAGTGATCATGCGGAGACCCCGTAGAGCAGCAGTAGGGGTATTATCTCCCCGGAGAGCCCTGAAGCTGGGTAAGATTCGCCGGCGTGCATGTCTACGCCTCATCCCATTTCCAGGCACCGGCGACGTTCTACTCGCCCCCACCATGATAAGCCATCCTTTGGCATATGTCGCACGCAACCCCCGA
Organism: Triticum urartu; assembly: GCF_003073215.2. NCBI lineage: Eukaryota > Viridiplantae > Streptophyta > Magnoliopsida > Poales > Poaceae > Triticum > Triticum urartu. The sequence continues at coordinate 368,060,019 of NC_053028.1, read as the reverse complement.
CAGCGATCCATTTCTTCACCCAACATATCATCACTTTTGTCTAGCATGTTTTGAACCTTTTCAAGAGCCCTTTGTTGTTTTACAGCAATCTTAGCAAGTTTAAAATAGTTGGGCTTAAGGTTTTCATCAGATTCATTCTCACTTGATTCAGAGGAGGTATATTTGAGTACCTTGGCACCCTTTGCCATGAAGCAATAGGTGGGAGTGTAGTCATCATCGCCTTCATCAGCCTTGTTGGTGAGGTCATTTTCTTCAGTGTTGAAGATAGACTTGCTGACCGATGTAGTGGCGAGAGCTAGGCTCGCCACTCCGGATTCGGAGTCCTCAGATGACTCCTCTTCATCATTCTCTTCAGATTCAGCCTCAGAGTCCATTTCCTTGCCAATGAATGCCCTAGCCTTCTTGGAGCTGCTCTTCTTGTGATATGAAGACTTTGAGGATTTTGATGATGAAGATTTTGTGGATTTCTTCTTTTTCTTCGCATCATCAGAACTGTAATCCTTGTATTTCTTCTTCTTTGATTCCTTTTCCCACTGAGGACAATCTTGAATGTAATGTCCAGGTTTCTTGCATTTGTGACAGAGCCTCCTCTTGTAGTCACTTGATGAGGAATCATTGCTCCTTGAGGGTCTTCCAAGGCGACCACGTCTTGAGAACTTTTGGAACTTCTTCACGAGCAGAGCCAGATCATGGCTTAGTTCTTCAGGATCACCAACGCTGCTACCAGAGTCTTCATCTTTGGACTCGGATACCGCCTTGGCCTTCAGTGTGCGTGATCTGCCATAGCTCGAACCATAGAGATCTCTTTTTTCAGCAAGTTGGAACTCATGTGTATTTAGCCTCTCGAGAATATCAGCGGGATCAAGTGACTAGTAATCAGCACGTTCTTGTATCATCAATGACAGAGTGTCAAATGAGGAATCAAGCGATCTCAGCAATTTCTTCACCACCTCATGGTCGGTGATGTCAGTGGCACCAAGTGCTTGAAGCTCATTTGAGATGTCAGTGAGGCGATCGAAGGTTTGTTGAACATTTTCATTGTCGAGTCTTTTGAAGCGGTTGAAGAGATTGCGAAGAACATCAACTCGAGAGTCATGCTATGTTCAGACTCCTTCATTCACTTTAGACAACCTGTCCCAAATAAGCTTCGCTGTCTCCAAAGCACTCACTCTGCCATACCGTCCTTTGCTCAGATGGCCACATATGATATCCTTCGCTTGAGAGTCGAGTTGCTTGAATCTCTTCACATCAGTAGCATTCAGAGAAGGTGTGACTGAGGGAACACCATTTTCCCCAACATACCAGAGATCGTTATCAATTGCCTCAAGATGCATTCGCATCTTATTCTTCTAGTAGGGGTAGTCCGTCCCATCGAAGGTAGGACACCCGGCAGAGACCTTGATCATACCTGCGGTCGACATAACTAAAACTCCAGGCGGTTAAACCAAAATCACACAGAACAAGGGAGTACCTCGCTCTGATACTAATTGAAAGTGCGTCATGTCGACTAGAGGGGGGTGAATAGGCGATTTTTATGAAATTCTTCACTGAGGAATTTGCTGGTGAGGAAATTCCTTAGCGAAGAACTACTAGCAGCGGAATAAGTACTCAAAAGTAAACATAACAGAATACAAGCATAGTCATTATGATGAAATGAAGACAGGCACAGAGTGCAGGAAGCGTAAGCACAGGATAACACGGGATGAAGACAAACAGACTGAAGAAATTGAACTAAGGAAATTGAGAAAGTATTCAGTCAAAGTCTTCAAACACAGATATGAACAAGAACCCAACACAGTTATGAGGAAATGGAAGAGTTGAGGAAATAAAACCAGTAAGCTTTGTGAAGACAATGATTTGGTAGACCAGTTCCAACTTTTGTCTCAGTTGTACGTCTGGTTGGAGCGGCTGAGTATTTAAACTCGAGGACACACAGTCTCGGACACCCAGTCCTGAGCACGCAGCTCAGGACACCAAGTCCTCACCATATTCTCCTTGAGCTAAGGTCACACAGACCTTGCCCAATCACTCGTGGTAAGTCTTCAGGCGACTTCCAAACCTTCACAAACTTGGTCACTCGGTGATCCACAATTCCTCTTGGATGCTCTAGACCATGACGCCTAACCGTCTAGAAGAAGCACAGTCTTCAAAGGTAACAAGCATCGGATCCACGCAGGATCAATCTCTTCAGTGATGCTGAATCACTTGGGGTTTTTAGGTGTTTGGGTTTGGGTTTTCCTCACTTGATGATTTTCGCTGAAAGTCCTCGGAGGATGTGATGCTCTCAAATGACAAGTGTCAGTTTCTCTTGGAGCAGCCAACCAGCTAGTGGTTGTAGGGGGCGGCTATTTATAGCCTAGGGAGCAGCCCGACATGATAAGACATAAATGCCCTTGAATGATATGACCGTTAGGTGGGTAGATATTTTGGGACAGCTGGCGCATAGCACAGCAACGGTCGGAATTTTGAGTAGCAAAATCCTCAGGGCTATCATGTTCCTCACTGTGTAGGTAATCCGCACTGGCAAATTCCTAACTCCTCAGTCAGAACAAATTCCTCAGAGACCAGAAGAACTTCGTCTCTATCGCTGAAGAATATGACTGGACTGTATGAGATTTCCAATGGCTTCACTCGAAGGGATTGGTAGGTGTAGGATTTTGAGTTGAGCATCACATGGAAACTTTTCCTTAGTATTTCCTCGACCCCTTTAACAGTACGGTGTTTCCTATGACTCGAGAAAAAGAAAACGAAACTACGAAAACAAAAGTCTTCACGCTTCATATTCCTTGAATGAATACCAAGTCTTCAAGGTTACACCAATTTCTTCACTTTCAAAGTCTTTAGAAAGTCTTCAGATATTTAAAGTCTTCAGTCGAAGAGCTTCATTTTTAGGGGTCGACTTTCTCTGTAAATATCAAAATCCTCATAGACTTATAGACCTGTGTATACTCGCAAACACATTAGTCCCTTAACCTATAAGTCTTCAATACACCAAAATCACTAAGGGGCACTAGATGCACTTACAGGATCCAAAAGCAGTGGCACATTTGTTCCCTTGGCTCTAGCGGCCTTGACTTGCCTATCTCTGATGATTTCAGCAAGTTCATCATCGTCAGCTTCGTCTTCTTCAGACGGCACTTCGAAGGCGACTTGCTTCTTCTGAGGACTAGGGTGAGGACCTCGTCCAGCAGTGGCCTCTGTCTTCAGTAGAGAGGGTCCCGTTGAGGAATTTGGTGCAGCGGAGGAACTAGCTGAAGCTCCTGAGGAAATTGAGATGCATGTAGTCCTTTGGCACGAGGCAAGATGCACAGGTGCTGAGGACTTTGTCGGAACAATCGAGGTCTTTGAAGGAGCTGAGGATTTTTGAAGGAGCAGGAGTAGCATGAGGAATTGGTTGTGAGGGATTTGAGGATTCTGGCCGTGAGGGAATTGCTGAGGAACTTGGCCTTGAGGGCACTATTGGTGAAGCACTTGGCTTGCGCGCAGGTTTCTTTAACATAGCCTTCTTCGGCTTGACAGCAGAGGCCTCTGTAGAGGCAGCAGCAACAGAGTCTTCATTGAATTTCCTCACTGCTTCTCTGGCTTGCTTAGCCAACTTGGCTTGGCGCTTGGCCCATTCATCAGGATAATCCTCACCGCGCTTGAGGCTGCTGGGATCAGCTATTTGGCCAGGTGCCAATGGAGGTCTTGGGCATGGAGGATTGAGTGCGAATTTCTTCATGTACTTTGGAGTAACATACCTGTACTCCCTCTACTCTCTTTCCCATCTCCTCTCTATCTTCTGAATGCGCACCTTGCGCTGATTTAAGTCTTCCTCGGGAGGTGTGCAGTACCCAGCATATATATCATTAGGGATCTCAAACGCTGTATTGACCTCAGCCCTCTTTCCTCCTTTCTGTGGCTTCTTACCGTCAGCCATTTTCTTCAGTTGAGGAATTTGAACAATTGAATTCTCTGAAGAAGTATGCAACTTTTCTTCAAGGAATGCTGCAAATGAGTTAAGTTGATGAGAACCTAGTGATTCAGCAGCTGACATGAGTACCTGTGAACAGATTATAGTTGCAAGGAATTTGGAGAGGTCATATGCGTTCTCAGAAGGTTTTATAAAGAACAAGTTTGAGGAATTTGACCAGATGAGTCTTGAAGAATTTCACTAAGCGTTCTTTGTCTTAGGTTCCAGAGTTGTATAGATCAAAGATCCACACAATTGAGGAATCTTGAAGAAAAATGATTCTTAGAGAAACGAATCAAGAACAGATGACTTGTGAGGTGTTTTAGTGTGTGAAGATATGAAGAAAAACACCTTTGAAGATTTTGTAGATAAACATTCGAATCAACGAGGTAAGTAAAAGTAACTTTTAATTACCCTGGATGAAGAACACGACGAACAGTGAAGAGGAGAGGTGAAGTTCGTCTGTGTAGATCTTCCATGCCCTAACTCGGCGGAGGAAGACGGCTACGGCGGCAGCGGATTGAAGATTTCCGTGGCCGGCACGAGTACGTCGGCGACGAGGTTGAGGTAGTGAAGCTCTTCCTCACCGGCGAGGATGAAGTAGCGGCGGCGCTAGGGTTTGAGAAGCTAGAGCTGGAGAGAGGTCGAGCGGAATAAAAGAAGTGAGGAAGGGGAAGAGGAGTATTTATAGCCACAGTGAAAAACTGTCCGCCCGAAGAAATTGGACGAATGTGCCCCTGACCCTTCTCATTCGCTTGACATGTGTCACCCACGTACTGAGAGGTGGAGATTGTGTATGATTGTGGGTGAATGGATAAGTGTATCGTGGGATGCGGAATGGTTTGAGCGGCAAAGCCGAAAATTTAGATAAGATAGGTTTTAGAATTCTATTCGCAATTTCTTCAGCTGACAAGGACACAGGGAAGATTTTGAACGAGTTTCAAATAGAACGCACATGAAGAATTTGTGAACAGATTGGGTTGACTTTAGCATAGAGGGGGATAGGGTCCAATCACATTCACTTAGCAGAAAAACCAACTTGAAGAATTAGCAATAAGTGAATGCTGTAGAGGACATAAACTCATATATCTATATATAGCCAATGAAGAAAAACGACGGAAACAGTGAAGACAATGCAAAGTTGAAGATTATGAACAACTAAGGAATTTCAACTTTTGCTGGTGGCATGACCCACCGTATAAGAATGATGATTTCAGACACCGCGTACAATTATCGTAGGGTTCTGAGAATCAAATTCTTTGTTAATTTCCTCACAGTAAGAGTGTTATTCTTCATTGATTGAAGAAAAACGTTTCTTCATGTGTTGCACATCTAAGTCATCAATTTTGCATAAGTGTTAGGATGAGTGTCCTTTTCAAAGAACATTCTAAGATTCTAGGATATTTATCTCACACCACAACTTGCTAAATCTCTTCTCATCCAAGGGCTTTGTGAAGATATCGGCTAGCTGTTCTTAAGTCTTCACATGCTCAATAGAAATGTTGCCCTTCAACACATGATCACTTAGAAAATGATGACGAATCTGAATGTGCTTAGTCTTCGAGTGCTGAACTGGGTTGTGAGCAATCTTGATGGCACTCTCATTCTCACAGAAGAGAGGCACATTCTTCATGTTGATGCCGTAGTCCTTGAGAGTTTGCTTCGTCCATAGCAATTGAGCACAGCAAGAACCAGCGGCAATGTACTCAGCTTCAGTAGTAGATAGTGATAGCGGTTCTGTTTCTTCGAGGACCAACAGACCAAAGATCATCCGAGGAAATGACAAGTACCAGATGTTTACTTGCGGTCCACACGATCACCAGCATAGTCAGAGTCAGAATATCCAATGAGATCAAAAGCCGAGCCCTTGGGGTACCATAATCCAAGTGTTGGTGTGTGAGCTAGATATCGAAGAATATGCTTCACAGCCTTATGGTGTGATTCCTTCGGTGTAGCTTGAAATTGGGCACACATGCAAACACTAAGCATTATGTCTGGCCTAGATGCACATAGGTACAATAAAGAGCCAATCATGGAGCGGTATACCTTATGATTGAAGTCAATACCATTTTCATGAGTGCACAGATGGCCATTTGTGGGCATAGGAATTTTGACGCCTTTGCAATCTTGCATGCCGAATTTCCTCAGTACATCCTTGAGGTATTTCTCCTAAGATATGAATATGCCATTGCGTTGTTGACGAATTTGAAGACCTAAGAAGAATATCAACTCTCCCATCATAGACATTTGATATTCTTCACTCACCATATAGGCAAATTCATCACTATAATGTTGGTCAGTACAGCCAAAGATAATATCATCAACATATATTTGGCACACAAACAATTCACCATCATAAGATTTAGTGAAAAGAGTAGGGTCGAGTGAACTGGGTTTGAAGCCTTTCTTCATGAATAATTCCTTCAATGTGTCATACCACGCCCATGGGGCCTGCTTGAGGCTATAGAGGGCCTTGTTGAGTCTGAAGACTTTGTCAGGATTCTTTGGATCTTCAAAACCTAGGGGTTGAGCAACATATACTTCTTCCTCAAGCTTACCATTGAAGAATGCACTTTTCACATCCATTTGATACAAAGTGATACCATGATGGTTAGCATAAGCAAGTAATATGCGAATAGCCTCAAGTCTAGCAACAGGTGCAAAAGTTTCATCGAAGTCAATTCTTTCAACCTGTGTGTAGCCTTGAGCTATGAGCCGTGCCTTATTCCTCACCACAAGGCCATTTTCATCTTGCTTGTTGCGGTAGATCCACTTTGTGCCAATGATATTGTGCTTGCGAGGATATGGACGTTTGACCAGTTCCCAGACATTGTTGAGCTCGAACTAATGTAATTCTTCTTGCATGGCCTGAATCCACTCAGGCTCTAGAAATGCTTCATCTACCTTAGTGGGCTCTGTGATAGAGACAAAAGCATAGTGCCCACAAAAGTTAGATAAATGTGAAGCTTTTGAGCGTGTGAGAGGACCTGGCGCTTTGATGTCATTGATGATCTTTTCAACTTGCACTTCTTTTGCAATGCGAGGATGAGCTGGTTGTCGTTGAGGAATTTGATCAGCATTCTCTTCAGCACCATTTTCTTCAGAATTTTCTTCAGGTGCATTAGCTCGATGTTCTTCATGTTCTGGAATGAATTCTTCAGTAGATTCTTCAGTAGGAATGACATCCTCAGTAGCCTTGAACTTGATAGTTTCCTCAGGTGCTGGTTCATCTATCACAGTAGGTAGGTGCTCTCTTTGCGAGCCATTAGTTTTATCGAACTGCACATCTATAGTTTCAACAACCTTGTGAAGAACGTTGTTGAAGACTCTGTAGGTGTGCGAGTCCTTTTCGTAACCAAGCATAAAACCTTCATGTGCGTTCGGTGCAAATTTTGAGTTGTGATGAGGATCCCTAATCCAACATTTAGCACCGAAGACTTTGAAATAACTTACATTGGGTTTCTTATCAGTGAGGAGTTCATAGGCAATCTTCTTGAAGAATTTGTGAAGGTATATTCTGTTGATGATGTGGCACGCAGTATCAATTGCCTCGGTCCAGAAACGACAAGGCGTTTTGTATTCATCAAGCATAGTGCGAGCCATCTCAGCAAGAGTCCTGTTTTTGCGCTCCACGACGCCGTTCTGCTGAGGAGTGTAAGGAGCAGATAACTCATGAGTAATACCAAGTTCATCAAGATAGTCATCGAGACCAGAATTCTTGAACTCAGTGCCATTGTCACTTCTGATGTGCTTGATCTTCATACCAAAGTTGGTTGAAGCCCTTGAGGAAAATTGTTTGAAGACTTCCTGCACTTCATGTTTGTAAGTAACAAGGTGTACCCATGTGTAACGAGAGTAATCATCAACAATAACAAAGCCATATTGAGATACTTCATTTGAAACAGCAGAATAATGATTAGGACTGAAGAGATCCATGTGAGGTAATTCAAATGGGCGAGTAGTGGTCACGATAGTCTTCGCTGGATGCTTGGCCTTTGTCATCTTCCCAGCTTCACAGGTTCCGCATAGGTGATCATTGAGGAATTTGCATTCTCGATGCCGATGACATTCTTCTTCTTCACAAGCGTGTGCAAATTCCTCATGCCTGCATGACCAAGTCGTCGATGCCAGAGCCAGCCTTCTGAAGCTTTTGCAAGTAGGCACACGGCTGGTTGTGGTCCTGTAGAGAAATCAACAATATACAGGTCTCCTCTCCTAAAGCCTTTGAAGACTTTGGAATTGTCAGCTTCCATAACCACAACACAACGATACTTGCCAAAGACAACAACCATATCAAGATAACAAAGCATTGAGACAAACATAAGGTTGTATCCTAAGGACTCAACAAGCATGACTTTGTCCATGTGTCGATCCTTTGTGATCGCAACCTTACCTAGACCCAATATCTGACTTTTTCCTTTGTTGGCAAAGATGATATGCTTCAGATGCGATGGATATAATGGAGCATCCATCAATAGATTCTTGTCACCAGTCATGTGATTTGTACATCCACTATCGAGGACCCACTCAGTGGCTTTGGGTTGATCATCCTGCAGATGAATTAGTGCAGCTTACAAACTCATATACTTCATCAGTGAAGAATATGACATCAATTCATCAGATCAATTTCAACAAGCAAAAGAACAGATGAAGCAGTATGAGGACATGAGAAATGAAATTTCATTTCTTCATGATTGGCCTGCGTCCTTTCAGGCATACTCAGGTCTCCAGCAAATTCTTCAGACGATTACGTACGTCTGGAGACCTGACCCTGTAGAAGAGATTAGTTCTTTTTCTTCACCACCCACATCTGAAGGGGTGGTAAAGAGTTCATCATTCTCCGAGCTCCATAAGAGAAAGGTGGCATAGATGCCAGTCCATTTCGTTTCACATAAGAGGGGTTAGAGTAAGCATAAGAGTAGGCAGAGAAATTCTTCGAGGACTTATGGACATAATGATTTGAAGAATAATGCACATATCCATAATCCTTAGATCTTCCCTGCGAAACAGACGGGTTAGCACGATGATGTTCATATAAGGACTTTGATCCTTTTGAGGAATATGATCCATGTGAAGAGTTTGGTCCGTATAAGGACTTGGATCCATATGAAGAATTTGATCTGGGGTTCCTATTCTTCATAGGTGGTGTCATGATGACATTCACCTGAAGATTTTCAAGGCATCTTTTGGGAACCCATATTTTCTTCATAGGAGGACCATTCCTGCAATTAGTGCCAACATATCTAGAAAATACTTCACCATTCTGATTTTTGAACAGTTTATAGTTGGAGTCAAATGACTCATCAGAACGGGGAGATTCACATGCAAATCCAGATAAGTTAGATGGATCAACTGGAGGTCCCTTTGCAGCAACCCATGTAGTTTTGGGGTACTGCTCAGGCTTCCAATATGTACCATCAGCATTGAGTTTCCTCTCAAAGGCAATACCCTCTTTCCTAGGGTTCCTGTTGAGGATCTGCCTTTTAAGCACATCACAAAGAGTCTAATGCCCTTTGAGGCTTTTGTACATGCCTGTCATGTACAATTCCTTCAGCCCTGCATCGTCAGTGATACTAGCAATGTCCTCAGATGAGGAATTAGTGATAGCAGAGGCATGTGAAGAATTCGAAACATTAGCAGCATTTGAACATTCAGGTGAAGAATTAGCAGATTCACGTTCAATGCATTTCAAACATGGAGGAACAAATTCTTCTTGAGAAGCGCTGATTTGTTGAGCAAGTAACGAATCGTGCTCCTTCTGAAGATCTTCGTAACTCACTCTTAGCTTCTCAAGGTCTTGCTTTTTTTGAAGAAATTCATAAGAAAGCTTCTCATGATCAGATAAAAGAGTGTTATGTTGATCTTGAAGGGTGTCATACTTAGTATGAAGTCTCTGAAGACTTTCAGCCAAAGCTTTTGACTGATCCATTTCTTCACCCAACATATCATCGCTCTTATTTAGCATGTAGTGAACTTTTTCCAAAGCTCTTTATTGTTTAGTGGCAAGGGAAGCAAGTTTGACATAGCTGGGTCCAAATTCATCACCAGATTCATCATTACTAGACTCGGATAGGTAGCATTTAGTTACCTCAGCATCTTTTGCCATAAGGCATGATGCAGAAGATGATGATTCTGGTTCGAATGTCATTGCTTTGAGAGATTCCTTGAAGTCCTCAAACCAAGGATCATGACAGGTTCGATGACCTTCATAGACCATAGAGAGACGGTCCCAGATGAGCTTCTAATGATCGAGATGCATGATATTCCTGAACTGATTTTGTGACAGAATGGAGCAGATGACATCCTTTGCCGTGAGGTTGAGAAGAGTGTACTTGCGAATGTCATCAGCTTCCGCCATCTTGCACAGATCGGTCAAACCAATCTCAGTGACGGTCCACAACTCGTTGTTCATCGCCATGAGGCGTTTCTTCATCATGGCCTTCCACTTGGGATACTCATGACCGTCAAAGATGGGGCATTTCACTTTCTTCATACCTGCGGTCAACATAACTAAAACTCTAGGCGGTTAAACCAAAATCACACAGAACAAGGGAGTACCTTGCTCTGATACCAATTGAAAGTGCGTTATATCGACTAGAGGGGGGGTGCATAGGCGATTTTTATGAAATTCTTCACTGAGGAAATTCCTTAGCGAAGAACTACTAGTAGCGGAATAAGTACTCAAAAGTACACATAACAGAATACAAGCATAGTCATCATGATGAAATGAAGACAGGCACAGAGTACAGGAAGCGTAAGCATAGGATAACACAGGATGAAGACAAACAGACTGAAGAAGTTGACCTGAGGAAATTGAGAAAGTCTTCAGTCAAAGTCTTCAAACACAGATATGAACAAATACACAACACAGTTATGAGGAAATGAAAGGGTTGAGGGAATAGAACCAGTAAGCTTGGTGAAGACAATTATTTGGTAGACTAGTTCCAATTGTTGTCTCAGTTGTACGTCTGGTTGGAGCGGCTGAGTATTTAAACTCAAGGACACACTGTCCCGGACACCCAGTCCTGAACACGCAGCTCAGGACACCCAGTCCTCACCGTATTCTCCTTGAACTAAGGTCACACAGACCTCGTCCAATCACTCATGGTAAGTCTTTAAGCGACTTCCAAACCTTCACAAACTTGGTCACTTGATCCACAAGTCCTCTTGGATTCTCTAGACCATGACGCCTAACCGTCTGGAAGAAGCACAGTCTTCAAAGGTAACAAGCGTCGGATCCATGCAGGATCAATCTCTTCAGTGATGCTCAATCACTTGGGGTTTGTAGGTGTTTGGGTTTGGGTTTTTCCTCACTTGATGATTTTCGCTCAAAGTCCTCGGAGGATGGGTTGCTCTCAAATGACAAGTGTCAGTTTCTCTCGGAGCAGCCAACCAGCTAGTGGTTGTAGGGGGCGGCTATTTATAGCCTAGGGAGCAGCCCGACATGATAAGACATAAATGCCCTTCAATGATATGACCGTTAGGTGGATAGATATCTTGGGACAGCGGGCGCATAGCACAGCAACGGTCGGAATTTTGAGTAGCAAAATCCTCAGGGCTATCATGTTCCTCACTGTGTAGGCAATCCGCACTAGCGAATTCCTAACTCCTCAGTCAGAACAAATTCCGCGGAGATCAGAAGAACTTCGTCTCTGTCACTGAAGAATATGACTGGACCGTATGAGATTTCCAATGGCTTCACTCGAAGGGATTGGTAGGTGTAGGATTTTGAGTTGATCATCACATGGAAATTTTTTCCTTAGTATTTCCTCGACCCCCTTTAACAGTACGGTGTTTCCTATGCCTCAAGAAAGAGAAAATGAAACTACGAAAACAAAAGTCTTCATGCTTCATGTTCCTCGAATGAATACCAAGTGTTCAAGGTCACACCAATTTCTTCACTTTCAAAGTCTTTAGAAAGCCAAAGTCTTCAGTCGAAGAACTTCATTTTTAGGGGTCGACTTTCTCTGTAAATATCAAACTCCTCATAGACTTATAGACCTGTGTATACTCACACAATGCATTAGTCCCTTAACCTATAAGTCTTCAATACACCAAAATCACTAAGGGGGTACTAGATGCACTTACAGAAGAGCGTTAAAGAATACTACAATGAGATGGAGATTGTCATGATAAGAGCAAACGACACAGAAGATGATGAGCAAACAATGGCACGTTTCTTGAATGTACTCAACCATCCTATCAAGAAGATCGCCGACTTCCAGCCATACTCGAACCTCATCGAGCAGTGCATCAAGCTACAAAAGCGGAACGTCAAGTGCAAGACGATTTCAAGTATGCCAAGTTCTCATCCAAGTCATACAGCTTCTCCAACACCCAAGCTTCAACGACTCCAACACCGTCTACCAAGCCTTCTATAAGAAACGTCGACAAGTCAAGTCCCAAGAAAGCTTTGTCAACTACAAATCTTCCTCCTACTACGAGCAACTTCAAGCCAAGAGATTCCTCATCATCCACTCCAACCGAAGAGACCGTCAAGACGAGTTCCTTTAAATGCTTCACATGCAGAGGCCGAGGCCACAAGTCCTACGAGTGCACCAACAAGCGGACCATGATCCTCAACGACGAAGGCACCTACGACTCAGTGAGTGAAGGAGAAATGGACACTCTTGAGCATGTCGCTATGCACCGGCAAGTGAACAATCAAGAGGAACAAGCCTTTTGCGATGAAGATTCAAGTCCCGCTCTTTTCGTCTCCAATGTCTTGACTCTCCAACATCACCAAGAAGAAGACCAACGATGCCACATCTTTCATACCAAGGCCGACATCAATGGAAGATCCGTCATTGATGGAGGGAGTTGTCATAATCTCGCAAGTGAAGAACTTTGCTCCAAGCTTCAATTGCCCAAGACGAAGCACCCACATCCATACAAAGTACAATGGATTAGCGACTCCGACACTATCCAAGTCGAGCATCGAGTACAAGTCTCCTTCAAAATTGGTGCCTACAAAGACACCTTAGAGTGCGACGTCGTTCCAACGACCGTTCGCCACCTCCTTCTTGGAGGCGCATGGCAATTTGATAGAGGTGTCATTCACAATGGCCGAACAAATCACTACATCTTCAAGATGAAAGGAAAGGAGTACGTACTTTGTTCCATGTATCCAAGCCAAGTGGTCACTGACAATCAAGCCACCCATCGTGGAGAGCAGAGTGAGAGAGCGAGCCACCAAAAAGAGAATGAGCGCCACAAGCCAAAATCGAGCACCTCCACGATGAGCGAAAAGAAAAATTTGGTCCTATTTGCCACCAAAAGTGAGATAAGAGGAGTGTGTGAGAACCCATCTAGTGTCCTACACTACGTCCTTTTGTGCAAGGACAATGAAACACAAGCTAATACCTCTCACACTCTTCCTCTAGTGTTGTCTTCTCTTTTGCAGGAATTTCATGCTGTTTTCCCCGATGAGCTACCTCCGGGACTACCTCCACTACGAGGCATTGAGCACCGCATCGACCTCATCCCCGGAGCACCGCTTCCGAACAAAGCTCCCTACCGCGTCAACCCCAAAGAAACCAAAGAAATACAAAGGCAAGTAAAGCATCTCATAGACCATGGACATGTGCGTTAAAGTTTGAGCCCTTGTGTCGTACCGGTCATTCTTGTGCCAAAACGAGACGGTAGCTTTCGCATGTGCTCCGATTGTAGACCTATCAATGCTATCACCATTCTTTATAGGTATCCCATTCCACGCCTTGATGATATGCTTGATGAACTTGGTGGTGCCACTATCTTTTCAAAAATTGATCTTAAGAGTGGTTACTATCAAATCCGCATACAAGAGGGTGGTGCATGGAAAACCGCTTTCAAAACCAAGTTTGGCTTGTATGAGTGGTTAGTCATGCCTATGGGTCTATCGGAAGCACCGGGTACTTTTATGCGTCTTATGAATCATGTCTTTCACCCTTACATTGGTGTCTTTGTTGTGGTCTACTTCGATGATATCCTTGTCCTTAGGAAGTCTCTCAAAGAGCATGTCACCCATGTCCGAACCATTTTACAAACTCTCTGAAAAGAGCATCTCTATGCTAATATGGATAAATGCATTTTTGGCGTTGATAAGCTTGTTTTCTTGGGTTTTATTGTCTCTTCTAAGGGTGTTCATGTTGATGATTCCAAGATCAATGCTATTAAGACTTGGCCGCAACCAACCAACTTGCTTCAAGTGCGTAGTTTTCTTGGCCTTGCAGGTTTCTATCGTCGCTTTGTGAAAGATTTTAGCACCATTGCTTCGCCTTTGCATGCTTTGAGCAAGAAGAATGCACCTTTTGTTTGGGGACCATCCCAAGATACCCTTTCAATGAGCTTAAGAATTTTCTTACTCATGCTCCCATGCTTGCATTACCCAACTTTGACAAACCTTTTGAGATTCATTACGATGCTAGTGGTAATGGCATAGGAGGCGTGTTAACGCAAGAGAAGCGCCCCATATCTTACTTTAGTGAGAAACTTTCCGGAGCACAACTCAATTACCACATCTATGACAAAGAGCTATATGCCTTAGTCCGTGTTTTGCATGAATGGGAACACTATCTTCGACCTCATGAATTTATCATTCATACCGATCACGAAACGCTCAAGTACCTTAAGGGCCAAACCAAGTTTAACAAGCGTCATGCTAAATGGAGTGAATTTATTGAGTCTTTTCCTTATGTCATCAAGTACATTAAAGGTAAGGAAAACATTGTGGTGGATGCCCTTTCCCGCATATGCATGCTGGTTACCCAACTTGAATTGGATGTCATTGGCTTTGAGCATATAAAAGACTTGTATGAGCATGATCCTACTTTTGCTACTCCTTATGCCAAGTGTTTGACGCACACCTCTTGGGAACGCTATTACATCAAAGATGGATATCTTATGAGAGCTAACAAGCTTTGCATCCCCGAGTCTTCTCTTCGTTTGTTGCTTTCGCAGGAATCTCATGGAGGAGGCTTAATGGGACATTTTGGACGCGACAAGACTTTCGCCATGCTCTCCAAGAACTATTTTTGGCCCAAGATGTTTCGCGACATCAACCGCTTCACCAACCGATGCTCTACATGTCGCAAAGGTAAGTCTAAAGCTCAATCCCATGGCCTTTACACGCCTCTACCAATTCCTTATCAACAATGGGAAGACATCAGCATGGATTTCGTACTTGGATTGCCTAGGAATAGAAATGGAAAGGATTCAGTATTTGTCGTTGTGGACCGTTTCTCTAAGATGGCACATTTTATTCCTTGCAACAAGATAGATGATGATTCACATGTTGCTAATCTATTTTGTAGGGAGATATTGCGTCTACATGGAGTGCCAAAGACGATCGTCTCAGACCGCGACGTCAAGTTCCTTAGCTACTATTGGAAGACCCTATGCGCCAAGCTCAGAATCAAGCTACTCTTCTCCATGGCGTATCATCCACAATCTGACGGCCAAACGAAAGTTACACACTGCACACTCTCCGCTCTACTTCGAGTACTCATCAAGAAGAACATCATGGAGTGGGAGGAGTGCCTACCTATCGCTGAGTTCGCCTACAACCGAGCAAGACACTCAACAACCGGTAAGTCCCCCTTCGAGGTTGTATACGGATTCAAGCCATTGTCACCATTGGACATTCTTCCTCTACCACTCCAAGAGCGCATCAATTTGGACGCAAGTGCACGAGTGACACATCTCAAGAAGGTGCATGAAGATACAAGAAACACTATCGAGCGCCAAGTTCAACGCCTTGCGACCAAGCTCAACTTCAACAAGCAACCTATGGTATTCAACACCAGAGATCTGGTGTGGCTACACTGTAACACCCACGATGCGGCTATATCTCCCACGTGTCAGAGCACGACTTAGAGGCATAACCGCATAGTAGGCATGTCGCAAGAGGGGTAATCTTTACACATCCCATGTACTAATTAAGAAAGGGATAAAGAGTTGGCTTACAATCGCCACTTCACACAATACATAAATATAGCAATACATCATCCAGAATACAATCAAGGTCCGGCTACGGAACCAAAATAAAGACAACCCCAAATGCATAGATCCCCGATCGTCCCAACTGGGCTCCACTACTGATAAACTGGAAACGAAACAACACAACGAACACGATATTCATCGAGCTCCCACTTGAGCTCAGTTGTGTCATCTGCACTGGTATCAGTGGCACCTGCAACTGTTTGGAAGTATCTGTGAGCCACGAGGACTCAGCAATCTCACACCCGCGAGATCAAGACTATTTAAGCTTATGGGTAGGAAAGGTAGTAAGGTGGAGCTGCAGCAATCACTAAGCATATATGGTGGCTAACTTACGCAAATAAGAGCAAGAAGAGAAGCAAAGCAACGGTCATGAAGCTAGAAGTGATCAAGAAGTGATCCTGAAGCTACTTACGTTCAAGCATAACACAAGAACCATGTTCACTTCCCGGATTCCGCCGAGAAGAGACCGTCACGGCTATACACGTGGTTGATGCATTTTAATTAAGTTAAGCGTCAAGTTCTCTACAGCCGGATATTAACAAATTCCCATCTGCCCATAACTGTGTGCACGACTTTCGAAAGTTCAAAACCCTGCAGGGGTGTCCCAACATAGCCCATCACAAGCTCTCACGGCCAACGAAGGATATTCCTTCTCCCAGGAAGACCCGATCAGACTCGGAATCCCGTTTACAAGACATTTCGACAATGGTAAAACAAGACCAGCAAAGCCGCCCGGATGTGCCGACAAATCCCGATAGGAGCTGCACATATCTCGTTCTCAGGGCACACCGGATGAGCCAGACGTCGGGTTGGCATAGACCCTGGTTGCCCAGGGGGCGCCGGACATCGCTCAGGTTGGACCAACACTTAGAGAAGCACTGGCCCGGGGGGTTAAAATAAAGATGACCCTTGAGTCTGCGAAACCCAAGGGAAAAAGGCTTAGGTGGCAAATGGTAAAACCAAGGCTGGGCCTTGCTGGAGGAGTTTTATTCAAGGCGAACTATCAAGGGGTTCCCATTATAACCTAACCACGTAAGGAACGCAAAATCAAGGAACATAATACCGGTATGACGGAAACTAGGGCGGCAAGAGTGGAAGAAAACACCAGGCATAAGGCTGAGCCTTCCACCCTTTACCAAGTATATAGATGCATGAATTAAATAAGAGATATTGTGATAACCCAACAATATCCATGTTCCAACATGGAACAAACTTCGTCTTCACCTGCAACTAGCAACGCTATAAGAGGGGCTGAGCAAAAGCGGTAACATACCCAAACAACAGTTTGCTAGGAAAGGTGGGTTAAAGGCTTGACATGGCAATATGGGAGGCATGATGTAGCAAGTGGTAGGTAACGCGGCATAGCAATAGAGCGAGCAACTAGCAAGCAAAGATAGAAGTGATTTCGAGGGTATGGTCATCTTGCCTGAGATCTCGCAAGGAAGAAGAACGAGTCCATGAAGAAGACAAACGGGTGAAGTTGAACGAATCCTCACAAATGCGACGTTATCGGAACTAACCCGAAGAAGCAACACCGGAAAGAAGCAAACAACATAGTAAACAACCATCACATAAACATGACATGTTGCACAACCAAGTATGATGCATGTCCGGTTTAATGAGGCATGGCATGGCAAAATGCACAATCAGTACTACAAATTAAGTGGAGCTCAATATGCAACGAGTGCATATTGACGGAACACCACATCCAAGTTATTTAGTTCGATCTTGTTTATGCACCCAACAATATTAAATTTTGATTAAGATGGCAAGAGGTGAATCAAATGAAAACTACATATCTAGGCAAGTTTAAATGAGGCCGGAACAACAAGCAACAAGTCCGAAGAAATCCTCATGAGCGTATATTAGATTTGGTACTGTTCTGCCCTAAACATAATTTTAGATTTGTTAAACCTGCTAGATGAGTGCACCATGTTAAACTAGGCATTTTTCTACCCCATTTACATATAAAGTTTGTTAGGTTTGGAGCTACGGTTATTTAGTTATGAATTACAGCATTTTAGCATGGCATATGAGCAAAACAAAGCAAACAACAAGTTTAAATATTTTAACATGGATGAAAGTGGCAAATTACTAATCTACACAAAATTCTAAGCATATTACATATAAAGTTTAATTAATTCCGATGCATGGTTGGAGAGTTATTAAATGCATGAAGTGCAAGGTTTTTTTTGCAAAACAGAAAAACACTGGATAATGTCTAAATCACAGACAGAAAAAAAACATTGTATGGGCCGAAACTGGGACAAGCCCAACAGGAGAAAAAAAAGGTGGGGCACTGGGGTATGGCCTCACCCAGTGTGGCCATTGGGCCAGCGCGAGCTGGGCCTGGCATGGCCAGCTGGCCCACGTGTGGAGTGGCCTCGAAGAGGTGGCTGGGCAAGGCCGCGATCAGCGCGCTCGGGTGTGTTGACCCCCATCGATGCAGGTGCGCGAGGTCGCCGCAAGCAGGGGAAGCAGAGGATGCAGTGGCGGACTTGACGATGGGGAGGGCGACGCGAGGCGGCAGAGTTCGAGGCCATGGCGGCGGGGTCCTTGGGCGGTGGCGCGAAGCCGGCTTGCAGGTCGAGGTCGCCGGCTGGCAGGCTCGCTGGGGCGGCATGGCATTGGTGCTCCCTATTGGTGGCGACGAAGACAGGTGGCAGCACTCCTAGCAGTAGACAAAGAGGGGGATGGCGGACACCGGCCGATCTGGACGCGGGGAGGCGGATCCCGATGAGGATCCACGGCTATGGAGCTCCATCTAGTGGCCATGGCGAGGTCCCTGTTCGTCCTGAAGAACGAGAAGCCGCGAGGTGAGGTGCTGGAGAGAGAGCAACGGTAGAGAGAGAGAAAGGGAGGCGAGGTCGGCCCGCTCGGCGGTGCTCCGGTGGGATCCGGTCACCGAAGATGGACGGCGGCGAGGCAGCGAGGTTGGAGGAAGGTAGTGGCTTGGTGGCCTCCCGGCGAGCTTGGTCGCAGTGGTGTCTGGGTCCGGGTCCGGCAGCAGGGTCTAGGAGGGGGCGCACGAGGAGCTTCGGGGAAGGAGGAGCTCGGGCAGTGGAAGATGGCTGCGGTCGAGGTGGAGGCATGGGAGGGTTGGTCAGATGCAGAAAACAGAGGAGGAGGTAGGTGGATCGGGAGGGATCCCGAGGAAGATGCTGCTGGCGGCGGCGCGAGGGACAACATGCCTAGAATTTAGGGTTCGTCTAGAAATGGACAAAGGGGAACTACATATAGCAAAACATGCTAGTTTAAGGCGGTTAGGTCCCTCCGATCGTAATCGGACGTTCCGAAAAAAATAGGTAGGGAGTTCAAATAAGAAAATGGTGATGTTTTGTAGATGTTTGGGGATGATCCGGACCCAACGGTGACGACTGCTCGGGTCGGGTCCGTGACAGCTTTAAGACATGCGCGCGAGAAGGGTCCGATGCACTGTGCAAAGAGGGGTAGGCATGGGCCTAGGTGGACTGTGGAGAGCGGGTTGGTCTGAGAGAAGAGGGGAGAGATGCAGCCCGGAACGATTTCCGGAGACCGAAATCGTCCGACGAAAAGACCGGCTATACTGCCGTTATTGTTATCTGTTAGGGCATCAAACAGACTCCAAATGCGATGAAACTTCACAGGCGGTCTATCTACACTATAATAAGACCACACACCAACTTTCATCCCATTCCGAGAACATATTTCGGCCACTTATAAAACAATATTTCGGACGTGCCGCGGGTGCGTGCACGTGTGTCTCGGCTCAGAACGGACAACAGACGGAACTGGGGAACCCGGACGGATGCAAGTTTGAAAATATGATGATGCAACGCACATGATGCCATGGCAGATGCAACACGCAAACGAATGACAAGGCAACATACAGCGAATAACTGGGAGACACCTGGCGCATCAGACTCCGGGCGTCACAACACTCCACCACTATGAGAGGATCTCGCCCCGAGATCTAGGATGGCACCGAAGAGAAAACAGAAGAGGAAGAGAAGAGGTAAAACTAAGTTGCTTCTTTGACAAACGAGTGAAACCAATGAACCTTGAGGTTCCTTAATAGAACCTTGTGGGTAGAAAGACATAAGGAAAGGGTTACGATGGACAAGAAGTATATGCAAGCACTCCGGTTGAAACGAGATGTACAAGGGACGATAAGACCAATTACGACAACACTCCGGTTAAAACAAGATAGAGAAGGAATACAACTGATATAATTTGGACAAAACTCCAACTATAAATGGAAGGAATTGAACATGAACTTGACAAGATGAGAGGATACTTGCTGAGATCAACAACACACTGCCTCCGGAACTATTGAAAGAATGGCATAATGGGTAAAAAAGATTTCCGATAGCACTCCGGTTGAGAAGGTAGGTAAAACTTGATAAGAGAAGAGAGCTCGAAAGAAAACACGACTCTTCGGTTAAATGGATAAGCAAAAAGGAAAGAACATGATCTTTGACAAAAATGGGATGATGAGTAAAGAGAGCAACATCATAATGCCTCCGAAACAAAAGAATGGAAAACTAGATGGTTGGAAAGAAAAGGAACGGAGAAAACGAATGACGACTCTCGCAAATAAAATTGAAAGAGCATGCTTACGACGAAAAAGTTGAACGGAGTTGTTGGAAAACCAACAATGAAAAGATAAGCTTGTTGTGGCCTTATGGAAAACATCTCAAAATCTTGAGGTGAAATTCTACCACTAACGAAAACAATAGATTGGATTGATATCAACAAGGAGACGAGAACTTATTTCACCGGGAGGATAAATGAAGAACTTGGGTCATATATAAGCACCATAAATAGCAAAAATCCTTAGGGAAAGCTTTAGGTGGAATATAACCCAAGATAACTTCTAACGAAGAGATTGATGGGTTGCAAAGGATCTCATGAACGAATTGAAAATGATGGGTTTACAATAAGTCATTCCGGACAACTTATGAATCATGAAACACGAAGTGAAATTGCCACAAATGACATAAGACCACCTCAAAAGATAAGGTAGAAAGAATTGCACTTCGTAATGCAAGATGAAGAAAGCTTCAAGTATAGCTTGGCGGATCATCACTTCAAGAGAAATCTTGAAGAACAATTGAAGAATGGAATGCATTCTTGATGAACCACCATGTAGAACCTCCATGAAGAACTCCGGTAACAAAATGATGATAAAAAGAAAGAGAAGTTGAAAACACAAGGTGAAGCCTTGCGATGCTTTAGACGGAGCTTCGCGATGATATAACTGAGAGATCTTGGAACTCCGGGAAAGTATGAAGCACTTGAACTGAGAATGTGATATGATGAACAACTATGGAAAGAAGAAATTAGATCACTTGGATGAAACAATAATAAGAATTGCGTTATGCGCATCCTTCACCAATTTAAATTGGTGACAAGCAACGGATTTGGCATACTACTTATTCTCTTTGAAAGAATTAAGGTAGATATGGTGCAAACTTGAGAAAGGTCTTCAACGATCCACCGGGAGGATTGGAAAGAAAGAATGAATTGATATGAGAACATAGGAAGAGGAATCTTGAACAAGCCACCGTAAGAATTGAAAATGAATGAGGAAAACATAAAGAAACACCGGAAGAATTGGAAAACGAATGAAGATACTTGAGAGAATTTAGATGCAAGTGAACAAAGAGATCCCGGGCTGATTAGCGAATACTTGAATGACGCACCGGTAAGATTGGGGAAATAGAAATGAATGCTGAGAATGAATAATTCTGAGATGAAGGGCTCCGGAGAATCAAACTGAAAAGACTCATGAATTGCTCCGGATGGGTGGAAAGCATTCTCACAATTGAAAACAATTATGAGAGGATGGCATCAAGCTTGAAGTACGCATATCTGAGAAAACAGACAAGATTTCAGGGATAAACTCTTCTTCGGTCTTCAAAAATTCAAGACCTCCTCACGGAGAAGACCGGCTACCCTTGTATCGTCCTTAGTTGTCCATGGATCGTGTATCTTTCCTTATGTACTTGAGGATCTAGCACATGTGTGACTTATTCATGTTGGTTTAGTGTTTCCTCTTGTGTTTTCCCTCTTTTCCCTCTCGTGTTCCTCGTGTTCTTCGCGGGATCCGCTCCTTTCGTGAAAGATCAGCCGATTAGTGTTCCACACTACATCAGGTCAAGTGAGCACGTGTAAAGGAGATGATTCATCTTTGTGTATCTGAAGTAGATGTCACACGTGTCACTTGCCAAACGGACTCTTGACATGGTGATGCCCGTAGGATGCTCCGCATCACCGTACCAATCCAGAGGAGATGAAGGAGATTATGCATCAAGTACAGGAGCTGCTCGACAAAGGTTACATACGTGGATCTCTTAGTCCTTGTGCTGTTCCTATTATACTAGTGCCTAAAAAGGATGGTACGTCACGTATGTGTGTTGATTGTAGAGGCATTAACAATATTACTCTTCGTTATCGTCATCCTATTCCTAGGCTAGATGATATGCTTGATGAATTGAGTGGCTCTACAATATTCTCCAAAGTTGATTTGCGTAGTGGATACCATCAAATTCGTATGAAATTGGGAGATGAATGGAAAACAACATTTAAAACTAAGTTTGGAAAAGAGCATTTAAAACCTAGTACTTTCATGAGACTAATGAACGAAGTTTTACGTGCTTTCATTGGAAGATTTGTGGTAGTCTATTTTGATGATATACTGATTTATAGCAAATGTTTGGAAGAACATTTGAAACGTTTACGTGTTGTTTTTATTGCTCTACGGGATACACGTTCGTTTGGTAACCTTGGGAAGTGCACCTTTTGCACCGATCGAGTATCTTTTCTTAGCTATGTTGTTACTGCACAGGGAATTGAAGTTGATAAAGCCAAGATTGAAGCTAAAGAGAGTTGGACGCAGCCCAGAACGGCCACACAAGTGAGGAGTTTTCTTGGTCTCGCTGGATTCTATAGGCATTTTGTGAGAGATTTCAGCACCATTGCTGCACCTCTCAATGAGCTTACGAAGAAGGATGTGCCTTTTGTTTGGGGTACCGCACAGGAAGAAGCCTTCACGGTATTGAAAGATAAGTTGACACATGCTCCTTTACTCCAACTTCCTGATTTTAATAAGACTTTTGAGCTTGAATATGATGCTAGTGGAATTGGATTTGGAGGTGTGTTATTACAAGATGGCAAACCTGTTGCATACTTTTCTAAAAAATTGAGTGGGCCTAGTCTAAATTATTCTACTTATGATAAATAATTATATGCTCTTGGTCGGACTTTAGAAACATGGAAACATTATTTATGGCCCAAAGAATTTGTTATACATTCTGATCATGAATCTTTGAAACATATTAAAAGTCAAGCTAAACTGAATCATAGACATGCTAAATGGGTTGAATTCATTGAGACTTTCCCTTATGTCATTAAACACAAGAAGGGTAAAGAAAATGTTATTGTTGATGCATTGTCTCGTCGCTATACTATGCTGTCACAACTTGACTTCAAAATATTTGGTTTGGAGACCATCAAAGGTCAATATGTGCATGATGATGATTTTAAAGATGTAATGCAGAATTGTAAAGAAGGAAGAACATGGAACAAGTTCGTCATTAATGATGGATTTGTGTTTCGTGCTAACAAGCTATGCTTTCCAACTAGCTCCGTTCGTCTTTTGTTGTTGCAGGAGGCGCATGGAGGAGGATTAATGGGACACTTTGGCGTGAAGAATACGGAGGATATACTTGCTACACATTTATTTTGGCCAAAGATGAGACGTGATGTTGAGCGTTTTGTTGCTCGCTTCACTACATGTCAAAAAGCTAAGTCATGACTAAATCATCATGGTTTATATATGCCTTTGCCTGTACCTACTATTCCCTAGGAGGATATATCTATGGACTTTGTTTTAGGTTTACCTCGAACAAAGAAGGGGACGGATAGCATATTTGTTGTCGTGGATAGGTTCTCGAAAATGGCACACTTTATACCATGTCATAAAAGTGACGATGTTGTTAATGTTGCTAATTTGTTCTTTCGTGAAATTATTCGCTTGCATGGTGTGCCAAATACTATTGTTTCGGATCGTGATACTAAATTTCTTAGCCACTTTTGGAGATGTTTATGGGCTAAGTTGGGGACTAAACTGCTTTTTACTACTACTTGTCACCCCAAACTGATGGACAAACTAAAGTAGTCAATAGAACATGGTCTACTATGCTTAGGGCTGTTTTGAAGAATAATAAGAAAATGTGGGAAGAATGCTTGCCTCATATTAAATTTGCTTATAATCGTTCATTTCATTCTACTACTAAGATGTGCCCTTTTGAAATTGTGTATGGTTTCCTACCTCATGCACCTATTGATTTGTTGCCTCTTCCATCTTCGGAGAAGGTTAATTTTGATGCTAAAAATGTGATAAATTGATTTTAAAAATGCATGAGTTAACTAAGGAAAGCATTGAGCGTATGAATGCTAAATATAAACATGCTGGTGATAAGGGTGGAAAACATGTTGTGTTTGCACCTGGAGATCTTGTTTGGTTACATTTGCGTAAGGATAGATTTCCTAAATTGCACAAATCAAAGCTAATGCCACGTGCTGATGGTCCTTTTAAGGTGTTAGAGAAAATAAATGATAATGCATATAAACTTGAGCTGCCTGCAGATTTTGGGGTTAGTCCAACTTTTAACATTGTAGATTTGAAGCCTTATTTCGGTGAGGAAGATGAGTTTCTGTCGAGGACGACCTCATTTCAAGAAGGGGAGGATGATGAGGACATCAATACCATTTTTACACCCACAGACCCTATTGCTATACACACTGGACCAATTACTAGACCTCGTGCACGCCAATTAAATTATCAGGTACATTCATTTCTTAGCAATGATTCTAATGTTCATGAGAATATGATGCTGCCTACATTGGATACATTTGTTTTGCTTACAAATGAAGGGCCTGGCATGGATAAGAGGGATGAACACTGGAGCAAGACCAAGCATGGAGATGATGGCATGCGCAAAGGGATCAAGAACGGAGTTGCAAGTGACGATTTCAGGACATTGAAATCACCATAAGGAGTGCATGAAGCCTTGGACGAAGTATAGAAGATGCCACTTCATAAATTTAGTCCAGAGGCTATTATAGGTGCCGCGTCACCTTATTATTGGGCCAGGCCCATGTATTTTCGAAATACTTAAGTATAGGCTATTTTTAGAGTCCGTATGTGTGGGAGAACAAGAGTTAGGGTTTGTTTCGGATCCCTCCTCCAAGGGCCACGAAATCCCCCCCTCTTCCTCCATATATACTACCCTTAGGGCGTCGTTTAGACTTTGGGTTTTGTTTAGATTAAAAGTTCGCCATAGCTGCAACTTCACGTACTTCGCTTGTGTACAACGACCAGACCAAGACGTCACAGAACCCCACCTTCATTAATAAAGCTTTCCTCTTTTATTAGCAATATCTAGATTGCAATCTTAGTTTCTTGCTTGTTCTTTGTTTGCTCGCAGGAAATAGACCCTCGTGGTCAGGTTGATCATGCTCTAGCGTGGTCAATAACCCTCGGAACTTGAGCTGCCTGCAGATTTTGGGGTTAGTCCTACTTTTAACATTGCAGATTTGAAGCCTTATTTGGGTGAGGAAGATGAGCTTTCGTCGAGGACGACTTCATTTCAAGAAGGGGAGGATGATGAGGACATCAATACCATTGTTACACCCACAACCCCTGCTACTATACATACTGGACCAATTACTAGAGCTCGCGCACGCCAATTGAATTATCAGGTACTTTCATTTCTTGGTAACGATTCTAATGTTCATGAGAATATGATGCTGCCGAAATTGGATACATTTGTTTTGCTTACAAATGAAGGGCCTATTTTGGACAAGAAAGATGAACCTTGGAGCAAGTTCAAGCATGGAGATGATGGCATGTGCAAGGGGATCAAGAGCGGCTGTTGGCCGCAGGGTTTATCGTGGAGGTCTTTCACCTGGAGTGGCTGGCTAATCCGGTGCTGGTTCTTAAGAAAAACGACACTTGGCATATGTGTGTGGACTACACAGACTTGAACAAGGCTTGTCCAGCTAATCCCTTTGCCCTCCCTTGTATTGATCAGATTATTGATGCTACGGCGGGTTGTGATCGTTTGTGTTTTCTGGATGCTTATTCTGGTTATCATCAGATCAAAATGACAGTTAAGGACCGGGAGAAGACAGCTTTTATAACTCCTTTTGGAGCCTTCTGTTATGTCTCTATGCCCTTTGGGCTCAAGAGTGCCCAGACGACTTATCAGCGCTCTGTTCAGAATTGTCTTCATAAGCAGATTGGGTGCATTGTTCATGCATATGTGGATGACATTGTGGTAAAATCTAGGGAAGAGGAAACATTGATAGATGACTTGAAGGAAACCTTTAATAACCTCCGGGTTTATAAGATGATGCTTAATCCGGACAAATGTGTCTTTGGTGTTCCGGCAGGCAAGCTCTTGGGTTTTCTGGTGTTTAACAGGGGCATTGAGGCTAATCCGGAGAAGATCACAGCTATCACCTCTCTGGCTAAACCGGCATGTATCAATGACGTTCAGCCTCTGGCGGGCTGGATTGCGGCTTTGAGCCGGTTTATCAGTCGTCTTGGGGAGAAGGCTATCCCTTTATATCAGATGCTAAAGAAAACAGATGACTTTGTCTGGAGCAACGCGGCTGATAAAGCATTTGAGGATTTGAAGAGACAGTTAGCTGAACCGCCAGCCCTTGCGGCTCCGGTCGATAAAGAGCCCTTATTGCTATATGTGGCTGCTAATGCTCGGGCTGTTAGTGTGGCTATCGTTGTGGAGCGCAAGGAGGCTGGAAAGGAGTATCCGGTTCAACGGTCGGTTTATTATATCAGTGAGGTGCATATCAAATCAAAGCAGAGGTATCCGCATTGGCATAAGCTGGTGTATGGGGTTTTTATGGCAAGCCGGAAGCTCAAGCATTATTTTCAGGGTCATCCCATCACAATGGTTAGTTCAGCATCTCTAGGAGATATCATTCAAAACAGAGAAGCAACTGGCCGGATTGCCAAGTGGGCTATTGAGCTTGGACCTCACGGGATAAAATATACGCCTTGCACAACAATTAAATCCCAAGCACTTGTGGACTTCATCAATGATTGGACAGATAACACATATTGGACCGTTCACTTTGACGGGTCTAGACAGTTGGAGGGCACGGGGGCCGGTGTCATATTAACTTCCCCATGAGGTGACAAGTTTTGTTATGTTCTCCGCTTAATGTTCCCTTGCACTAACAATGCAGCTGAGTATGAGGCCTTACTCCACGGCCTACGGATGGCTAAGGAGATGAACTTAAGCCGGGTTAAGTGCTTCGGTGACTCGTACCTGGTGGCTCAGCAGCTTTCTGGCACTTGGGATTCTAAGGATCCACTCATGGCTGCATATCGACGAGAGGTAGACATAGTGGCTGGTCATTTCAAGGGTTATGAAGTTGACCATATAGACCGGCGAAAGAATGCAGCGACGGACACTTTAAGTCGTCTAGGCTCTCAGCATAAACCGGTGCCACCTAATGTCTTCCTTGATTGTGATGCCCACATAATTAAGCTACAGTAATCCCCCGTTAGTTATGCCAAGTCGTCATGATTAACTTGCTAATAGTCATTACGATCCAAAACCTATTCCTATTTAAAATTCAAATAGAGGGGAAATAAAACTTCTTCAAAAAGTAAATATAAGTGTTCATGTTATTGCAAGTAATCCCCTAGTATTTTTCATGTAGAAATACTACCCAAAATTGGATTTTTAGTTTGACCCTAGCAATATTTAAGTGGTCTAACAACTCTAAATATGACCTTTTAAAAATTAAACAAAAACCTAAACTTTTCCAAATGTTTTGAAACTTTGTGTGCAGCCTTGAAATAATACCTAGTATTTGTGTGCCAAGTTTCATAACTAGATAAATTCATCTGCTATGAAATAGAAATGGAAAACAAATAAATAAATACAAAAATGGGAAAAGCTAGCTAGCCTATTGTGCCTATGGGCTCTACACGTACAGGACTTAACCCAGCCCAAGTCGTCTTTCATCCCCAACCTCGTGTCGTGGATGTTGCTCGTCCGTCCAGCGCGCGGATGCCGCGTTGTCGGCCATCCCGCGGTCGTAGAGATGGATAAGGACCCTCCCTCGGCGCCTCTCTCCCCGACATGAACCCTGTCTCCCTCCGTTTTCCCCTCTCTCACTATTCTCCACCGAATCGATCCGCGCCCGAGACCACAATCGCCGCCGCCTTCATCGATCCCGCGGCCACTGACCTTCCTTCATCGCGCCAAGACATCCAGGAGCTCCGCCATCGTCATCTCCTTCGCACTCACCTATGGGTTCGATCTAGGACCGCCGCAAGCCTCGCCATCGCCGGTCTTCTTCGCCATGGCTGCTGCATCTCCTCATCGGCATCGATGCATCTGACCAACCCCGCACCTCCTCGACCTCCTCGTCAAGCTCGTGGTGAGCCCTTCCTTCGGATTCCACCTGTAACCTCCTCGATTCGTCACCGTTGTAGTCGCGCTCGCCGAGGCCGCCATGGCCAGTGCTCGCACCCGCGTCCACACACCCTTGCGTGCCGGCGCTCACCCCGGCCCGCGCGCCCTGCCTTCGCTGCTGCTACTGCTGTCGTCTCTGGCCACTCCCGCCCGTATTGTGCTATGCTGCTGCTGATGCTCGTTGGCACTGCTACCGCAGTTGCCTTGCTGCTGCTGATGCTCGTGGCCGCAGCTACTCCTTGTTGCCGCCCCATGCCTCCCAGTCTTGCCGCCGCTACGCCCGCCATCGCCTACAGCCGTCCCGGCACGCCTGACGTCGCTGTCCCATGCACCGACCCACGCCTGCTCCTCCCGACCGCATCCGTCATCCGTCCCGCCCCGCCTCTGCCCGCTGGCGGCTTCCCATCCCTGCGGCCACCGCCTGCAGTCCCGCTCGCCGCCCCTGCGGCCGCCTTCGCCCGCCGTGGCCGGCCGGTGAGCCTCGCCGAGGCCATGGCCTCACCTGCGCCTGGCTCTCCCTCTGCCGCCCGCATCCCGCGCAGCCGCTGCTCGCCCCTCGGGCGCACCTCGCCGCCCTCGTCCGCCTAGCCCCTCCCGCCGCCGGCCGCCACCGCTGTCGCGCCAGTCACCGGTCGCCGCTGGCCGCTGGGGCTACTGGCCATGGGCGAGCCTTCTGCTCGTGCGTGCAGCAGGCACAGCCCTGGTGGCTGGTTGGCTCTCTGCCAGTGGGGTCCGCCCCCTTTTTTTGTGTTTTGCTTAATTAGGGGCTAATCCCATTAGTGCTAATTTCCCCACTAATTAGGCACTGACAGCGGGCCCTACCACTAATTAGATCAAGTTAAACAGTTGTTAAATATATGTGACAATGACATTTAGGCCCCCATTTAAATAAGTTAGGTTTGTTTATTTGTCTAGGTAAATAGCCTATGACATGTGGGTCCCCTGGTCAGTTTGACCAGTCAACTAGTTGATCGTTGACTGCTGACTCAGCAGTCAACAGGGCCCATTGTCAGCCACATATGCAAATAGCTAGGTACACTCTTTGTGTACCCATAGCATTTTATCCTTTTATTTTCAAATTAATATTAATTGTAGGAATTCCGGTATATGTTTAAGACTTTGAAAATTCATAGAAATAAACCGTAACTCAGATTAAAATAATTTATATATGAAAGTTGCTCAGAAAAATCCGACGAATCCGGATACGCAGCCCGTTCGTCCGCCACGCATCCCTAGCATAGCAAACACGCAACTTTCCCCCTCCGGCCCGTCTGTCCGAAAACATGAAACACCGGGAAAACTTTTCCGGTTGTTTTCCCCATTCGCCGGTATCACCTATCCCCGCGTTAGCTCACCCCTGGCACCGCGTATTGTCTTGTTATGCTTTGTGATACCTTGATTGCTCTATTATTTATTGTATTCCCCCTCCGTTACTTCTTTCCGGTAGACCCCGAGACTGCCGGTGACCCCAGATCGACTACGGTGTCGATGACCCCTCCTTGCCAGAGCAACCAGGCAAGCCCCCCCTTGATCACGAGATATCGCCTACTCTTCTCTCTACTGCTTGCATTAGAGTAGTGTAGCATGTTACTGCTTTCCGTTAATCCTATTCTGATGCATAACCTGTAATTGTTGCTACAACTGTTGATACCTTACCTGCAATCCTAAATGCTTAGTATAGGATGCTAGATTATCATCAGTGGCCCTACATTCTTGTAAGTCTGCCATGCTATACTATCGGGCCGTGATCACGTCGGGACGTCAGCGACTGAGCGGCGCGCGCCGTGTTGGACCGCGTAACGCAACTTCCTTTGTAATGGAGGTTGCTAGGTCTGCTCACCGGTCGCGTATGCAACGTGCAGCTGTGCAATAGGCGATGGGCCCAGACCCCTGCGCCATAGGATTTAGACCGGCGTGCTGACCTCTCTATTGTGCCTAGGTAGGGCTGCGATGTGTTGATCTTCCGAGGCCGGGCATGACCCAGGAAAGTGTGTCCGGACAAAGGGGATCGAGCGTGTTGGGAAATGTGGTGCACCCCTGCAGGGAAGTTAATCTATTCGAATAGCTGTGATCTTCGGTAACAGGACGACTTGGAGTTGTACCTTGACCTTATGATAACTAGAACCGGTTACTTAATAAACACACCCTTCCAAGTGCCAAATACAACCCAGTGATCGCTCTCTATCAGGGCGACGAGGAGAGGATCACTGGGTAGGATTATGCTAAACGATGCTACTTGGTGAACTTACCATCTTCTCTCTTCTACATGCTGCAAGATGGAGGTGGCCAGAAGTGTAATCATCGATAGGACTAGCTATCCCCCTCTTATTCTGGCATTCTGCAGTTTAGTCCACATATGTCACCCCTTTTCCATTTGATACCAATGCATACATATGTAGTGTAGCTCCTTGCTTGCGAGTACTTTGGATGAGTACTCACTGTTGCTTTACTCCCCCTTTCCCCCCTTTCCTATACCCAATTGCTGCGACCAGACAATGAAGTCCAGGAGCCAGACGCCACTGTCGATGACCACTACTACTACTCGGGAGGTGCCTACTACTACATCCAGCCCGCTGACGACAACCAGGAGTAGTTTAGGAGGATCCCAGGCAGGAGGCCTGCGCCTCTTTCAATCTGTACCCCAGTTTGTGCTAGCCTTCTTAAGGCAAACTTGTGTAACTTATGTCTGTACTCAGATATTGTTGCTTCCGCTGACTCGTCTATGACCGAGCTCTTGTATTCGAGCCCTCGAGGCCCCTGGCTTGTAATATGATGCTTGTATGACTTATTTTATTTGTATAGTTGTGTTGTGATATCTTCCCGTGAGTCCCTGATCTTGATCATACACGTTTGCGTGTATGATTAGTGTACGGTCAAATCGGGGGCGTCACATCGACTTACTTCATAATCTGTCGGTCAAGATACCCATAGAGGAGGAGTTGGCTATTCCTGACCCGGAGGCCTAGTTGGTGGCGGCTTTGTATGTTATACCGGATTGGACAGTCCCGTACCTGGCATACATGAACCGGGGAGAGTTACCGGATGATGAAACCTTGGCCCGGCAGATAATCCGGCGATCCAAGTCAATGACCGTTATCAACGGGGAGCTACATCATTACAGCATCACAGGAGCAATTCAGCGTTGTGTGTCTCCTCAAGAGGGTTGTGAGATTTTGCGAGAAATCCACAAAGGAGATTGTGGTCACCACGCCGGTTCAAAATCCTTAGTGGCTAAGGCTTTTCGTCACGGCTTCTATTAGTTGACGGCTTATGCTGATGCTCAGGATTTAGTAAAAAGGTGTGACGGTTGTCAGAAATTTGCACGCCGCGCTCATGTTCCGGCTCAAGAGTTGAGAATGATTCCAATTACTTGGCCGTTTGCAACTTGGGGGCTAGATATGGTTGGACCCTTTAAGAGGTCCAAGGACAAAAAGACCCACCTACTGGTGGCAGTTGATAAGTTTACCAAATGGGTAGAGGCAGAGCCAGTCAGTAAATGTGATGCAGCCACGGCGGTCAGATTCATCAAAAAGGTGATATTCCAGTTTGGTTTTCCACACAGCATTATAACTGATAATGGTAGTAATCTGTCCAAGGGTGATATGGAGGAATTTTGTCAATGTGAGCACATCCGGCTTGATGTAGCGTCAGTTGCTCACCCCTAGTCTAATGGTCAAGCAGAGAGGGCAAATCAAGAAATTTTGAGAGGTATTAAACCCCGGCTTATGGTTCCCTTAAAGTGGACGCTGGGTTGTTGGGTGGAGGAGTTACCTTCCGTCTTATGGAGTATCAACACCACACCAAACAGATCTATGGGTTACACGCCTTTCTTCATGGTTTACGGAGCAGAGGCGGTTCTCCGTAGTGGCATCCGTCATGACTCGCCCCATGTGGCAGCTTACGTTGAAGCTGAAAATGAGATGGCATGTCAGGACTCACTGGACCTGTAAGATGAGGAGCGTGATCTTGCAGCGGCGCGGTCGGCGATTTATCAACAAGATCTCTGACGTTATCACAACCGCCGGGTTAAGACCATAACTTCAAGAGGGCGATCTGGTGCTCCGGCTCATCCGGGATCAGACTGATATGCACAAGTTATCCCCACCTTGGGAAGGACCTTTTGTGGTCAGTAAGAACCTGCACAATGGGTCATAATACCTTATCAATGTTCGAGAGCACAAAGACTCACGCAAATTGGAGGAGGAGACCCAGCGGCCATGGAATATAGCTCTTCTTCGGCCTTACTGTACTTGAGCCACAAGCTCTTATTATGTACATACTTATGACAATGTATATATTATATAATAAACCGGAGCCTGAGCTAAAGCGGGGTCTCTGTTCTTTTTTACATCATGTGTGGTTACATGGGGGCTTCTACTTACAAAGCGGAATTCTATTAACCCGGCCTATAAAGCCACACAGATATAAAGGAAATCACTAGGGGGCTTGGTCATATTCGAACCATAGCTACACCTCTTGATCGGCTTAAGACCAAAAAGGAAAATCACTAGGGGGCTTGGTTGTATTTACACCATAGCTACACCTTTTGATAGGCTTAAAGCCAAAAGGAAATTATGTGGAATCAAAGAGAGTTTGTTGCATAAAGCACAACTCAAACATAGGTAACCACTGAGCATAGCTCAAATATTACTTGGGGGCTCCTTGCTTCTCAAAGAACACCGATCTTGCACCCTTGTGATAGGCTATCAAGCCAGGCTTGGAAGCCAGGTGTATTCACCTAAAACCCCGGGTTATCCTGCATTTTTAAGTAAGTCACTCCATCCAGGTAAACCTGGTATGACCCATCAAACATTTGACAAGTCAATCTCATAGACCCTGAACTTGTCAAAGTTAAAACGATGATTGGTTAAAGATTGAGGTCCATCTTAAAAGGCTTTGAAAAATGGTTTAACTCAGCGGCCTGGCAGCCCATGAAAAGCCTCAATTTAGGGCCTGGCAGCCCATGAAAAGCCTTGCATATTTCTTTTGTATTTGCTGTTTTAAACATATTTTGATAAGGGGTTTATCAATATTTTCTGATAAACCGGTGTTTATTACAACCCGGCATGGCTTTCAACGCTAAGTTGTCAGTACATGGTCAGTTTTAATCCCGCAATAATATTGCTCCGGTCTGATTTGACTACAGGTCACCACAATTATATGCATAAACCGGTATTTACCATCCCCCGGAAAGATTTCGGTATGAATCGACAAGGATGCAAGGAGTCATCAACACTCCAGATTGGTGTTATCACCTTTTGTTATAACAACAGTTGGTAAGCCAAACGAGATATACCATAGGTATCATCTATTTTATATCTACATATTACATCCTTGGTTCGGCATCCAAGTTATATATATGTTCGGGCACCATGACCCGTCCAGCGGTAAACCGCTAGGACACTTTCAATTTTTTTGCAGGAATAAGCTAAATAAAGCCACTGTGGATTATGCATATAATAGATCCCAAAAGCATAGCGAGTTATCAATGTGAAGCAAAACAAGTATGCTCGATGCATAAGAAGATAAGTATTTGCACTAGCCTATTACAAGGCGCTTTAGTGCCCACACAGTAAAATTGTTTCAACAAAGTTTGGCAAATGATTAAACCGGTTTCCGGATTAAGATTCTTCATCCGGACGGCTTGAAGATTGAGGGTCATCTTGAGCGGGTGCATTCTCCTCATCCCTACACAGTCGCTGGAAATCAATCGTTGACCAATTGATTGCAGTTAGGGCTTGAAAAACGGCTTCTTCATGAATAAGGTTGAAAGGGTCAATGTCAGGGGCATAAGTATGCTTACAAATCGGCGGAACAAGATCTTCTACATCATGAATCGGCGCGGGTTGTCTTTTCCCCTCAACATCATAACCGGTTGATAATGAGATAGATCTGTGTCATCCGTCAATTTACTCGCTATAGGCCACATTTCCTTTGTTAGCCTTCGGAGATCATCGTTGTTGAAATTTGTGCCATCTTCCTTCACGCTGGGGTAGCCTTGGCCGATATCTGCCGGTTCAAGATCTAGAATCCACGCCTTGGCCCGGATTAGCACGATCAGCGCACCTGACCTTGCGGCTGATCTCTTCAGTTCATCCAACCAGGCAGGTAGCATGGCCAGCTTTTCGATGGTTTCTTTTATCAGCGTTGGAGGAGGCTTGTTATAAGCTGCAGTGCGAATGGCTCGCTGGGATCCAGAATACAGCTGTTCTATCAAAGTATAGGTCGCTTTAAGCTTCATCCGCATGTCGGAGCCTAGATGAGTAATGCGGGTCCCTATCATGGTACAACATCAGTAAACCGGCCTTTGATAAGATATTATGGGTTGGAAAAACTTCATATATGCAGATACTCACCAAATACAGGAGAGGTCATGGCATTAATCTGCCATTTTAAGCTGGTCAGTTCTTCAACCACTGGCTTCAGGACTGCTTCTGCATCTTCGGCCTTCTTTGTTAAACCGGCCTTCTCTGTCTCCCAGTCTGCACGCTCTTTATTAAAGGTTTCTTTTAGCTTCTCCATGGCTGCTAAGGCATTAGTCAGTTCTTCCTTGGCCTTGGAAGCCTCATCTTGCTGAGATTTAATGTTCTCCTAAAGGTCAGCGATTTGAGCGTCCTTCTTACTCAGCTCGGCCTACAAAGGCAAGATATATCATCAATGGTCTATGTATATTTGAAGCACCAAATGTATAACAAGTTATGCACTTTGTACTTGGGGGCTAATGCCTATTTGCTCTGTCATCAAAATTTTTTGCAAGTCTCAAGTACAATGCAAGCATTATCCTTGACACTTGGGGGCTAATGTAAATTTGTTCAAGTTGGAGTATTGGTTAAAATCCCAGTTCACCTGGGAAAGATAAACCAGCCCTTGGGGAGTACACAGAGGAAAACTACAGGAATACAACGATGAAGTACCGGTTTATTTCAAAATATCACCTAACATATGGAGGATAAGTATGCAAGGGTTGAGATATTACAAAGTCCCGATTTATGATTACCATCATAAACCGGCCCTTGAGGGCTACTTGAGTTGGTACTTACAAATTGGATTTAAGAAAGGAAAAGTGATGAAAATACCTCATAGCACTCCTTCATCAGATTCACCAAACTGGCTTCATAGTCACGGTTTGAGTGCAGACAGTTTAGAAAACCAGAGTGGAGTTCTTGAGCACTGAGATTGGCATAGCTTGATAAATTGGTGCTCCATTTGCCTTTCTCCATGGAAGCATGCTCTTCCTTGGCACTATGTTCCGCCAATATAACAGGATGGCCAGGAGAGGTGTGGCTAATCCCGGTAATGATAACCTCACCTTCTTTGTCTCCAGCAGCCTTTTCTGGAGTTGATGGAATGTTAGTAGTCCTCACTTGACTAGAAGGTCTGTCATCAGCCCGGATTGGACTTGCCGGTTCATCATCTGGCACAGCAGTATCAACTTCTGCTTGTTCATCAACACTATGATCTTTAGGGGGCGGTTCATCAAATGTGGCCTCAGTATTTCGACCCTCCGGTTCTGCAATTTGCTCTGGTTCAATAACCACATGGTCTTCGGGCGGGTTATTCACCCGAGCCTTCTTACTGGGCCTGGCTTTGGCTCTAAACAGAGCAAGATGCAAAGGTTAGCATAGCTTATAAAGTGTGAAACATCAAAAGATTGGGTTGAAATACTTACCCAGCCACGGTTTTGAGAGGAGGAAGTTGTGTCGTTGTTGACTCACCAGAGGATGAAGGAGGTGTCACCTGATAATTCGAATCGGATGGATTAAGAGGTTGTCGGAAATAGCCTGCCTTGGGATAAGAAGTGTCAGAAGTGGGTGAGACCTCAAATCGGTGTTTTCAAACCGGGGTGTCCGGTAAATCGGTCGAAGTGACCTTTTGGCCGCTGTGCCGGGTTGTGCGGCGAGCCTTGTGCTGCTGCTTCTTCAAAATAAATGTTGGATCCAAGTGAGCAAGAGGATGAGAAAAGCTTACTTTTCGGACTGCTTGACGGATTTTTTGTGTTGGCAGAGGATCTGAACCGGAGGAAAGGATAATTACCTCTGCATCGCCAGCTTGGCTACCTTCGACGTCCTCCTAATAAATATCATTGTCAATGAGATGCATGAAAAGTGAACCAAGTGAGTCAAGTTCTACCTCTGCTTCCAGTTCATCCGGGTCATCATCAAGCTCTAAACCGATGGGTGCAGGTGCTTTCTTCTTGGTGGTTATCTTGACGAATTTTGTTTTAGGACGAGAAGGCTTCACCGCTTTCTCTTGAGGCTTCTTTTTCCAGAACGGATCATCACCCTATTTAAGAATGGGCAGAGGGTATTCAAAGATTGCACAGTACAAAAATATCAGGTGTAAAGTGGAACCACAGACAATACTTACAGCGGGTGGTTTGTTTTGCGTGTAAAAGGGACTTAACCCGGTCTTGCTGTGGACAGCTTCCGGTTTGTTCAACATTTTCTTCACAGACTCAGTGACTTCTTCATCTGTTAGCTGAATATTGATATGACGTTGAGAGTCTTGTACGTCACCAGTATACTCACACATTTAGCCAGAGCGACGACTTAACGGCAAAATGCTCCAGGATATCCAGCAACGGAGGAAGTCCACACTTGTTAAACCGTTGGCCAGGAAGGCTCTATGCTTGGCGAGTTGAGGTGCGTACGAGGCCCGTTCCTGGGCATTTAGTCGTTGCGGAAGTGGATGATTATTAGCGAGCCAGTGTGCATGATAACCCGGCAGAGGGTTCTCATCTTCGGGAGAGGTGTCTCTGCAATAGAACCAAGTTTGGTTCCACTCGTTTGGGTGACTGTGAAGTTTGGCATGAGGAAACTTTCCTTTTCTGAATGGAGACGCCGCCAAGTTCAGTATTGGGTCCATCTACAAATTCAGTGCGCCGGTTTAAATGGAAGAAATCCCGGAACAACTCGACAGTTGGTTCTTCTTGTAGGTACACTTCACAAAAAACTTGAAAGTTGCATATATTGGATACCGAGTTGGGTCCAATATCTTGAGGGTGGAGCTGAAAGCTGGCAAGTACATCTCGAAAAAACTTTGATCCGGGCGGTTTAAAGCCACGGCCTATGTGATCAACATACACCAATACTTCACCCTGCTTGGGGGTAGGAGGATTTTCCGGCCCAGGAACTCGCCACCGGATTTCATTTTTCTTTGGTAAGGTACCAATCTTGACCATTCCGTTCAGTTGCTCCTCTGTAACCCGGGAGGGGACCCAGTTGCAGGAATAAAACTGCTTGGCCATTGCAAGTGAAAAGTTGGGAAGAAAATAATGCCGGTTTACGATTCATCAATGGTGATGCATAACGTACAACAGGGAAAAGGAATCCAAGTACGTGAAATCGGTAAACCAGAGGCTGATGCAATTATGAACGATAAAGCGATAAGCAGAAACAGAGGTATACACATATTACTAAACCGGAGTATGACAATGGAGATAAAAGGGATTGGTGGTTTACAAGGGGACTAATGGCATATGATAGATTATTTTCTACAAGGATAAACCGCCTATGCGGATAAGGAAGATACAGATCTAAAGCAAGAATGACTAAGTAAAGAAAAACAAGTTTCACAAGATTGCATTGAAATTTTGGATCTACCGTAAGTCAGGAAAAGGAAAAATATTGAGATTTAAAATGGTTTGGTCCCGAAGTAGTTCACAGAAGGTCCAGATCAAGTTGTTAGGTATTTAAGGTTTGGTTTAAATGGCCCAGATAAGGAGTACCATAGCTACTGTGTGGAACACATCAAGATCGAGCTCTGCTATCTATGGCTGACAAAGAACACGAGAAGAGAGGCATGAACCCTAATGGATCTACAGAAGTAAGAAGGAAAGGCTTACAGTAGCTATTGAGGTAGCGGAGGTGCGCCGTGTCTCTCTAATGCGACCAGGTCAATGCAGCGGCCGACGGTGATGCAGGGGCGAAGTTCGACGACGGTGGTGGCGTTCGGGCGTAGGGACGTCATGAGGAGGAAGAAGAGATGAAGAGGTAGCGGAGGAAACAGAAAAGGGGGTCTCAGCCCTATTTATAAGGCGAAGAGATAAGCGACATGTGCGAGAATCGAGGAGCTCAAAAATGGATCTTTAATAAAGTTGCCGCCGTGATGGTTGGATGCTCATTAATAAAGGGCATCTTCGGCTTCAACGAATAGGTGACATCATGGCGGTTTACTGTGGATCTGAAGGATGATGTCACAGAGGTTTACAAGATCCATGTGAAGGTGCCAGGGCAAGAATTTTCTAAGTGTTGAAGATTGACATGAACAAGTTCAAAACAATCCGGGGCCTAATGTTGGGGATATTACTACTGGACGTAAACCGGCCAGGAGTTGCCGGGTTAACTCTATGAAGATTAGAAGCCCATGAATATGTGAGGATGGTGGCGCTTTACGAAGGCCCAAGGCCCAAAGGCAGGTTAAGGCCTGTAGATGTAAACCGACTTTCTCATGTAACTTGCATTGTAAGATAGGAAGGATAGATACCGAGTTGGACACGTTAACGATCCGGCCTCGGGACTCTGTAAACCGACGGGCGTCAACCTGTGTATATAAAGGGACGACCCGTCGACGGTTTAGGGACAACACAACACGCAACAACTCGAGAGCCAGGCAAAGAGGATTCGCTCCCTGGTCATCGAAACCCCTGCAATTCCATCACAACTAGACGTAGGCTTTTACCTTCATCGAAGGGGCCGAACTAGTATAAAACTCTTGTGTCCCTTGTCCGTTTAACCCCTTTAAGCTAACCTGTAGAGATAGATCCACGACTAAGTCCTTTCACGAGGACATCTGCCGTGACAAAACCACGACACAAGTGATGATTTCAGGACTTTGAAGCCACCATAAGGAGTGCATCAAGCCTTGGACGAAATATACAAGATGCCACTTCATAAATTTCGTCCAGAGGCTATTCTAGGTGCCGCGTCACCTTATTATTGGGCCAGGCCCATGTATTTTCGAAATACTTAAGTATAGGCTGTTTTTAGAGTCCGTATGTGTGGGGAAACAAGAGTTAGGGTTGGTTTCGGACCCCTCCTCCAAGGGCCACGAAATTCCCCCCCCCCTCTTCCTCCATATATACAGCCCTTAGGGGGTCGTTTAGACTTTGGGTTTTGTTTAGATTAAAGTTCGCCATAGCTGCAACTTCGCGTACTTCGTTTGTGTTCAACGACCAGACAAAGACGTCACAGAACCCCACCTTTGATCAATAAAGCTTTCCTCTTATATTTGCAATATCCAGAGTGCAATCTTAGTTTCTTGCTTGTTCTTCGTTTGCCTGCAGGAAATAGACCTTCGTGGTCAGGTTGATTGTGCTCCGGCGTGGTCAATAACCCCTCGGAGTTGGTTTAGTGATTGCTAAGGTGCGACGTCCTCGCATGTTCGTAGTCGGATCGTCAAAGTCGACTTCCTCCAAAATGATAGCCACCATCTCATTAAAAGACGGGACACCATTGCCTCTATCAAGTGGTATCAGATTCCCGGGTTGCTCGGTGAGATTTTACAGTTTTTCGTAGTTTAGATCGAGTCTGTTTTTCATACCTACAGTCCACGTAAAAGCCAAAAAAAATTAGGGTTAGTTCATCATATCCGAACCAGTCTGAGCCTTTGCATAGTCTTTTCAGTATTTTGCTTTGTTGAATTTGCAGTTGCATCTTCGTGTCTAGTTGCTAGTCTTAGAGTCTAGTCTTTCAGAGTTTCGAGTTCTGGTCATAAGTTGTCACGCCGCCACCGCACCATCATCATCGCCCCTGCCATCTACCACCACTGCTTATCCGCCACCGATCCGTCTCCATATAGCATCACCAATCCGTATCCATATACCACCACCAATCCGTATCCATATACCACCACCAATCCATATCCATATACCACCACCAATCTGTATCCATATACCACCACCGCTGCCATATCC
Organism: Triticum urartu; assembly: GCF_003073215.2. NCBI lineage: Eukaryota > Viridiplantae > Streptophyta > Magnoliopsida > Poales > Poaceae > Triticum > Triticum urartu. The sequence goes on along the minus strand of NC_053028.1, from coordinate 368,019,674 downwards.
TACCACCATATATCCACCACCAATCCGAGTTCCTTTCATATTAGGTTTGTTTTCGAGATCCATCTAATTTCCGTTTCGTGTTTCCTTGCCTGTGTAGGTTTCGAAAAAAAAGAGTCTGGAGACCCCCAGGCAGTTTTTAGGCCAAAATTTTTGCAAGCAAAAATATTTTTTCCCTATCCTATTTTTAGGCATTTCTGAGTCTTTTGAGCCACGTGCCATCATAATGATTTTTTGTCGCACTTCTTCATCGCGCTGCCCTGATTTCAGAAAAAAGTCAAAAAAAGATTCCGTGCCCATCCTATCAGTTTGACGAGGGAAGAGTTTTGACACACTTGCCATTATAGTGATTTTTCACAAAAAAAAGAGGAGCACCAAAAAAACAGAGCGAAAAAAGTTCCAGAGTGTGCTTTTCCCTTGTTTACATGCAACGCCGTGATTTTGTTAGTGTTCTAGGCTCGCGTCTCTAGCATAGTCTCGCCTAGAACCAGCATAGTACCGTGGTTGAGCGTTTATTCAACTTTGCATCTCTGAATTGATTATTGCTAACCCTTATTTGCTACCATATTATAAGCCTTCCCAGCTCCACATACATCTACGTCGTGCATTTGACTCTCCCTGGTAATCGCTCTATCCAAGCTTTGAGAGTTTTGGCTATGACGGTTGCCGTTCACCGCCTGCTGTTGGGTAAGAATTGGTAAGAATTTGAGATTTTCTTGACGGATTTGTGACACCCACCATCATCTCTTGTTTGTAGTCTGTAGGATCATATTCTTGTGTGTTTCTATTGCTGCTAACCATGGCAGGATCACTAGCCGACGAGACTGACTGGGAGAACATGACGAATAAGGAGTTGCATGATAAATTTCAGCAAATGATGAGTGGACAGGTGCAAGATGTGCTAAACAGATTTGAAGAGGCCATGGAGAAGATATATGGCATGGAGAAGACGTTCGAACCAAAGCTTGATAACAAGTTTAATGAATTGCTCATGCGTTTTCCACCACCACCACCGGCTGCACCTAATGCACCTCTACAACAACAACAACAACATCGCGTTCCAAATCAAGTGGGACGAGCACAGCGTGTTCCCATTGACCCTGGGCAAAATTCTGGTGCCGCTGTTGATGCTTATGTAGCTCCTGCTGCTACTGCAGAGGTGGAGGACCATTACGAGGATGAGGTTGATCAAAATCAGAACTACGTGCAACCACCAGCGCCACCACCACCAGGTCGTCCTCAGGTATATCATCGCAATGGTAGGGCTGCACCACCACCTGAGGTACGAGATCATGACCTTTTTCCTAAACTGAAGTTGAATATTCCACCATTTGAGGGTACATATGTTCTTGATATATATCTTACTTGGGAGTTAGAAACTGAACAATGTTTTACATGTTTACAATATCCCGAGGAGAGATGTGTTCTTGCTGCTATTTGTGCTTTCACTAATTTTGCATGTGTTTGGTGGTATGAACATTGTAGATTATATCCTATTCCAGCTACTTGGGCTGCTTTGAAAACTGCTATGCATACTCGTTGGGTTCCACCATATTATCAACGTGAATTACTTCAAAAATTGCAGCGTTTAAGACAAGGAAATAATTCTATAGAAGAATATTATCAGGAATTACAAAATGGCATGATTAGATGTGGTATTGTTGAGAAGAATGAAGCTATGGTTTTATGGGTGGATTAAATAGAGAGATTCAGATCATTCTAGAGTATAAGGAGTATACTAATATCACTCATTTATTCCATCTTGCTTGTAAAGCTGAACATGAAGTGCAGGATCGATAGGCATTGGTGCGAACTAACTTTTCTGCAGGTCGATCTTCATCATGGACACCACGTGCATCCTCTACTTCCACTGCACCAGCACCTCCATCAGGTGCCACCTCCAGCCGTGATACAGTAAAGCAGGCACAACCACCACTATCTGCCAAGAGCACACCTGCCGAGCCTGCGCAGAGCTCTTCTTCTTCCATGGCATCAACAGGGCACACAAGTGATATTATTTGTCATTGTTGTAAGGGAAGATGAAATTTTCGAGAGAATGAAAATCTCAGCATGTGATGATTGTTACTGAGGATGATGGGTATGAGTCCGCTAGTGACTATGATGAGGAGACTTTGGCTCTTATTACACATGAAGAACACGGTGGAGATGATTCTGATCATGAGATGTAATACATGGCTGCTGAAGATGCTAACAGGTATGAATGTTTATTTGCTCAACGTGTTTTGAGTGTGCAGGTTACACAAGCTAAGCAAAATCAGAGGCATAATTTGTTCCATACAAAGGGAGTTGTGAAGGAACATTCTGTTTGCGTCATCATAGATGGAGGGAGCTGCAATAACTTGGCTAGCATGGAGATGGTGGAGAAGCTATATCTCACCACAAGACCACATCCACATCCTTACTACATCCAATGGATCAACAACAACGGCAAGGTTAAGGTAACACGTATTGTTCGTGTGCATTTTAGTATCTCTACATATGCTGATTATGTTGATTGTGATATGGTACCTATGCAAGCATGTTCCTTATTACTTGGTTGACCATGGCAATTGATAGAGGCGAAGGTGTCCTGATGTTTCGATGAGATGGTGGCTATCGTTTTGGAGGAAGCCGACTTTGACGATCCGACTACGAACGTGCGAAGACGCCGCGCCTTAGCAATCGCTAAACCAACTCCAAGAAGTTATTGACCATGCCGGAGCACGATCAACCTAACCACGAAGGTATGTTTCCTGTAGGCAAACAAAGAACAAGCAAGAAACTAAGATTGCAATCTGGATATTGCGAATATAACAGGAAAGCTTTATTGATCAAGGTGGGGTTCTGTGATGCCTTTGTCTGGTCATTGAACACAAACGAAGTATGCGAAGTTGCTGCTATGGCGAACTTTTATCTAAACAAAACCCGAAGTCTAAATGATGCCCTAAGGGCTGTATATATGGAGGAGAGAGGGGGGAATTTCGTGGCCCTTGGAGGAGGGGTCCGAAACGAACCCTAACTCTTGTTTCCCCGCACATACGGACTCTAAAAACAGCCTATACTTAAGTATTTCGAAAATACATGGGTCTGGCCCAATAATAAGGTGACACAATACCTAGAATAGCCTATGGACGAAATTTATGAAGTGGCACCTTGTATATTTCGTCCAATGCTTCATGCACTCCTTATGGTGGCTTCAAAGTCCTGAAATCATCACTTCTAACAACGTTCTTGATCCCCTTGCGCATGCCATCGTATCCATGCTTCGTCTTGCTCCAGTGTTCAGCCCTCTTATCCATGCCAGGCCCTTCATTTGTAAGAAAAAGAAATGTATCCAATTTAGGCAGCATCATATTCTCATAAACATTAGAATCATTACCAAGAAACGAAAGTACCTTGTCGGCGTCCTGGGGACGGGGGTCCCCAGACTTGCCTGCTTGCGGCCCGCGGCGTGGCTGAGCTTGCAGGCCATACGGCCCATCTTCACCAGCAAAGCATCCAGGACCCACGCGACGGTCCAAGCCTTGCGAGGCGGACGACGTAAGACCTCCTCGGGAGTAGCCTAGCTAGGCAGGCTCACGAGGAGCGGAGATATCAAGGCGGGGCAAACCTCACGAGACCCTCGTGACATGAGCCATGACGTAGCGTCCGTGTTTCCTCTTTGGTGCTAAGGAGGCCAGCGCAGGCGAAGAGTACCGAGGCATTAGGAAAATGTTGCTATATTGGTGCAACGAGACCAAGACCAGGAGGACAACAAGACGGAGGTCATCGTGGAGCCCAAGATGGCGTCACCACAAGAGCCTTTGGCAGGCGAAGACCACTTTTGTCAGGATAGCTTGTACTAGCTGTCCCCCTTCGAATTAGTCCGCCATTGTTGGCTCCCTTCCCGCTCAATATTTGGGAAGAGGACCAGGGCCAGTATAAATAGAACTAGCCACCACCTTAGAGGACGGATCACGAAGGCACAGATCATTCGGGGAAAAATCATTCAGACCACCCACACACACACAAGCTCACCGAGCTCAAGAACACCTCAACCTCAGGAGGATGTTCTTCCTTTGTACTATTCATCATTAGCCCTAGAGGCAATCCACCACTACCACACTGGAGTAGTCTATTACACCACAATGGTGGCTCGAACCAATATAAATCTTGCGTCTTTCTGTGTTGCAAGTTCGTCGAGTTCGTCTGCGAGATCTTAGTGAGCTAGGGCGTAGATTGGTAGGAAGGAAAGACTTCGCGAGCACCCCAGTGTTCGGACCCTTAAGGGTTTGCCGGAACCCCACATCCGACATTTGACGCGCCATGTTGGGGGTTTGGTGCGACATATGCCAACGGATGTCTTATCATGGTGGGGGCGAGTAGAACATCGCCAGTGCCTGGAAACGGGATGAGGCGAAGGCATGCACGCCGGCGAATCTTACCCAGCTTTAGGGCTCTCCGGGGAGATAATACCCCTACTGCTGCTCTGCGGGGTCTCCGCATGATCACTATGGCCAAGTGTTTACACGGTTGCTCCTTGAGCTGTTTCTTAGAGGTAGGAGAGGGCAATGCTAGCTCTCTCCTTCTATCTCATATGATCTAGAGCTACTGGGTTCCAACCCTTTGCATGGGTGCCCTGGGGGGTTTATATAGGCCTACCCCCCAGGGGTACAATGGTAATTCGTCTGGGCGCGGGCTCAGCCGTCAGTGCCTTTGGCCTCTGATTTCTCCGCCGACTGCTGGGGCCCGCCGATTGGTGGGCCCCGCCGACTGGTCTGGTACGGAGCCGACAGGCCGCGTTCGCCGCGGGCGGGTCTTGCCGGCTGCTGATTACTGTAGTCGTGCTTCTGATGACACGGGCTTGGTCATGGGGTCGTGGCAACAGTCCCGCCGCCTGGCGGGCGATCACTATTGCCACTCCCCATCACATCTTGATTAATGGTGATGGGGCCCGGGGGAGGGCTCGGCCGACTCCCCGGGCCGACTCCTGGCGGATCCGACTGGCGGTCCTCTCGCCGTCTCCTAGGGTCTCACTGACTGGCTGCTACTTTCGGGCCATTCAGACAAGCTGTCGTGGGCGCAGGACTCGGTACTGTGGTGCTGATGTCAGGGCCGGCAAGGCAACAGTGCCACGCCGCACGGAGATCTTCCTGAGTATGGCGTGCTGTGGCCATGCCTGTCCTTGGTAAGGGGCGGGAGTGGGCTTCACTGTAGCCACGCCCATGACCCGTCCCCTTCGATGAGGTCATGGGTTTGTTGCAGTCGCCGGCCGACTCCCCAAAGCCGGGTTCTCTGGAAGTCGTCCCTGGGACTCGGCCATGAGCGGGCAGTCGGCCGCCCTGCCGTCGACTCCTCAGGAGGCGGCTCTTCGCCCTGGGGTCTTGAGGGGCGCAGCCTGCCCCAATGTCTTGAAAGGTTATGGGACTCGGGTTGGCCTACCCGTGGCCCATTACTCCGACAGTAGTCCCCGAAGCTGGTGAGGCGCCGCGGGCCATCGGCCGAGAAGCCTCAGTAGTTTCTCTTTCCGGGTGCTCAACACATGGTCTTTGATTGACTTCTGCCGGGCCGTCTAGAAGGAGTCGGACTTGCCCAACTCGGACTCACTCAATTTCGTCTTGCTCAGTATTTCGAATGTTGCGGCGGGATTTTAAGTGGCGTGCTAGCTAAGCCTCCAGGCCGCCACCCGTTCTTGGCATGTCACGCGAGGGCACGTGGCCAGGCCGTCCTGCCAAACTACGCATGCGAAGGGACAGGCCCATAGGTGGGGCCCGCCACTACCACGCCTCGGCGCCCGAGCGGATCCGCTGCGGCCCCGGTGGACGGTTGGGTTTCCCTGGAGTTACTGCGCGCAGTAACTTTACGTGGATCGTGGGGGTCGTGGGGTTGTGGGCGCAGTAAATCCCCACGTCCGCCCCCTCAGCTTCGCAGCCCACGGGGCTATAAGTAGGGGGAAGAGGGGGGGCACGCGCGCCCCTCCTTCCCACTACTCCTCGTTCCCTTCCTCCTTGCTGCTCCTCGCTCTCCTCCTTCCTCTTCTCTTCTTCACTCCGCCGCACGCCCAAGCTCCGGCGAACGCTGCAGCGATAGCTCGCGATGAGTTCTTCCTCCGCTGCCGCGCCTCCCCCAGTGCGCTCCGGCACCTGGGATGGTTACGAAGTTCATGAAGACCACATTGAGTTCCTCTGCCGGACCCGTCGGCTTCCAGGCGAGGATCACGTGCAGGTGCGTCTTGCGCCGAAGGGGGAGATTTCCCCCGCACCGCAGGAGGGCGAGCGGGTCATCTTCCGCTCGCACTGCCTGCGAGGGCTGGGGCTGCCGGCGAGCAGTTTTTTTCGGTCCTTCCTAGAGTTCTACGGTCTCCAGCCGCACCACCTCACCCCCAACGCAGTGGTGCTGCTGTCCGCCTTCGTGGCCCTGTGCAAAGGCTTCCTCAGAGTCCTCCCCACCCTCGAGCTCTGGGGGAGTTCTTCTTCTCCAAGCTCGGCACCCAGGCCGCGGGCGTGCCGGCTCAGTGCGGCGCCTTCATCGTCGTGCGAATGTCGGGGGCTGACAATCCCTTCCCCTCCATCTCACTGATAAAGTCGGTGAAGATGTGGCAGAGATCCTACTTCTATGTCAGGAACGTCGCCACGAGGGGCGACTGGGTCAACCTACCGGCTTTTGAAGCCGGCCCGCCAGCTGGGAGACTGCCCAACTGGTTGTACCGGGCCAGGTCGCTAACGCCTGCGGGAGCCGGCGCCATCACGCGACTCCGAGTGCTGACGCAGTCGGAGAGTCTAACTGGTCCGGACCTGCTGGCCTCCTTCGTTTCGCGCCGAGTCCTCCCACTCCAAGGCCGCCCTCACATGATATGCCAGATGAGCGGGCACCGCGACCCGAGTCGGATGTGCACCAAGGACATGCCTCACGAAGAGGTGGCCTTCATGGTGAATTACCTCTCGGACAGCAGGCTCCTGGAGGACTGGAGATTCGGCAAGGAGCCGTACTCCCACGCCAACCCCCCGCCCGTGGTGAGTCGCCTTTCTTTTCTTTCTTTAGATTGTCTTCTTCTTGCCGAGTTTTGTTTTGACCAGTCGGCTTTGGTTAGAATCCCCTTCTTCACCCACCAGCCGGCACCTCGGGGCTGGCCCGTGAGTTCCTCGCCGACCGGGCGGAGAGCGACGTCGACGACCCCGATCTGGGGGCGGCGGCTCTGGAAGACGACGCCGAGGGAGGAGGAGGGACAGCAGGCGACTTCAGGCCTTCGGCTACCTTCGTCGACTGGCCTGAAGACAACGCCGAGGGAGAAGTCGCCCCTCGCCATCGGCCAGGAGCCAGCCGGCCTGGCGCGGGCTCTTCTGCCGCGCCGGGCGCTCCAGGTGGCGGGAAGAAGCGCAGGGCTGTGCCGACCTTGTTCGGCAGTCGGCCGAAGAAGCCCAAGGGCTCAGCTGTGGCGGCCTGGCGGGACGAGGTAGCCGCGAAGGCCATCCACTTCCGTAAGGAAGTGAAGAAGCCGCCGTTGGTCTCCGCGTAAGTATTCTGTCGTCAAAGTTTTTTATTCTTTCTTCGTGATTTGTCTGTGTCTCTACTTGCCCCTCTTGCTTCAGGGCTCCCCTCTCTCTTGAGCGGGTCGCCGCCGCCTCCGTCATGGGGTCAGCGGAGACGTCTGCCACCACTCGGCAGATTGACCCCGCTGCTGACCTCCGGGAGGCGACGGAGCGGAATGCGCAGGAGAAGCGCAATGAAGAAGAGGCCCTCCACCTGGAGAAGGCGGAGGCCGACAGGGCGGAGGCCTCCGCTAAGAAAAAACTAGCGGAGGCCAAAGCCGCCGCTGCGGCGAAGCAGCAGGCTGAGGAAGCCGCACGCCGCCAGTCGGCAGTGCTCGTCACCCGTTTGAACTCTGCGCCGCCACCTCCGGAGTTCACGGGGCCAACTGGAGAAGCCGGCGGGGAGAACCCCATCGAGGAGAGGGAAGGCGGCGACCCCTCTACTCCGGACGCGAACGTTCCGCCGCCGCCTCCGCCCCGTCTGAAGGCGTGCAAGGCAAGCAGCCAGCGGAACCTCCGGTGCCGCCGACCGAAGACGAGGCCATGGCGAGGCTACTCCTCCAAGTCGGCTCGCCAACGCACCGTCGTCTGGAGAAGGCGACTTCGGCACCCCGCCCCCTGGAAGTCGGCACCGCCAACTCGGCGGCCCCAGATGCCGAAGCGACGAGCGCCGCACCTATTGGGTGGGTGCGAAGAGGCGGCACAGGGCCGCTGAACCGGGCGCTCCTGGACATCCAGGCGAAGCTCCATTCTGAGGGCGACGCTCTCCAGAGTTGCACCAAGGCGTTCCTAGCGTCGCGGGCAGCCGTCCGGGTATGTTTTTTCCTTTGGTCTTTGTTTTCTTGTTCCTCTCTGTGGTGGCGCGCCAGCACACCCACTGGGTGTAGTCCCCGAGTTTCGGGCCGGCTGCTGAGCAGGCGGCCCGGAACTCCAATTGATGAACTTCTGGGTACTAACTTTGTCTGAAATGCTTGTCGCAGGATTACCACAACCTCCGCGTCACTGCCTTCAACCGTAACGTTGAAGAGCTGGGCAAGCGGACCGCTGACCTGGCGGAGAGCCGGAGTAAGTCCTTTTTTCTTCTCCGTGGGGGTGCGCTAGCGCACCCGTGGGCTGTAGTCCCTGAGATTCAGGCTGACTGCTGAGCAGTCGGGCCGGATCTCCCCGGCGACCTACTTTATTGACGACTGTTATCTTTCTTCCTTTTCTTCAGGAGCCAACGCTGCTCTTCAACAGTAGCTGAGCGAAGCCAACTCCGCCCTGCGTGCCAAAGGGGAGGAGTGCAGCAGGCTCACCACAGAGCGCGATCTGCTGGCTAGTCAGTTGGCAGAGCAGAAGGAGCTGCTTGTGAAGTCGTAGAGGGAGGCGGAGGAGACGGAAACCGCCCTCTTGGCCGAGTTCACGAGTGAGCGCTCCTCCTGGTCTGACAAGGAGGTGCTGCTGTCCTCCGGCTTCCACGAGATTGAAGACATCGTTGATGGTGAGTCTCTTTATTTTCTTTCTTTGAGCTGCCGATTTAAATCGTGCCGACTCCTGGTTTTTGACTAGCTTCCTCATTTCTTCGCGTCTTTGCAGACTTCTTCCCTGGGCAGTCTCAGGCCGCCATCCAAGCCATCGAGGCCGACCGTGAAAGTCGGAGGGCGGAGGGCGCAGAGATCGCCGCCGATGCCCCTCAAACTCTTGACAAGCACATCCTGAGCATCGAGGCTCGCCTCCGGCCGGCTCACCGGATGCTGCGCCGGCTTCAGTGCGTCGGTGCCCAGGCGATTGCCGCCCTGTGGCCGGATATGCAGGCTCCACGCCCCCCAGCCTGATGGCCAACTGGCTGGAGGTCGCGGCTGGTCGTCTTGAGGCCTGGAAGGGCTCTTCGGCCCGGGCTGGAGCGCGTCGGGCCTTGGAGTTCGTCAAGGCGTGGTACCCGGGGCTGGATCTAGACCAGTTGGCCACACTTCGGTTGGAGGCCCAGCTGGAGCTGGCAGCTGCGGAAGATGCCCTCGTCAAACATGCTGCGGCGATCGCCGAGTACACCGACACCAGCATCTTCGTCCCCGAGCGGTCTGAAGACGGCGAGGAGGTACCGCCGGAGTGGTTTGGGATGAACCCAGACTACGGCGAAGACTCGGCAGAGGTGATTGGCTCCAGCGTCGAGGAGGAGGACGAGGCGGAGGATGGAGGCGAGGCAGAGGCACCAGAAGATGGAGGAGGCGGCCAGCCTCAGCCCGACCGCTCCTCCAGCAACGAGCCGCGTGCGACCGAGTCGACTGCCGCAGGAGGTGATCAAGCCGAGACTAGCCAGCCGGCTGCCCCGACGCCTGACGCTGGCGCCTCCTCCGACCCTCCGAATTCGTCTGCTGCCTCCTAAGCTGCCGCTGTATCTTTTATTTTATCTGCTTCAGTAGTCTTTGAAGAACTTGTTAATTCGCACAATTCCACCCGCGGGGTGTATTTTGAACCTCTACTCGACAATTTGGCCAAGGGCCTATGTTATGTAAATATATATATCTATCTTTTCTTGCTCATTGTTCTTCTGGCTTTTTTCCTTTGCCGCTTTCTCTTAGTTGCCTGCCTTGCCAATCAGACAGCCGCTCTGCGGACTGTTGCTGGATCAAGTGCTAGGCTACTTTGGGAAAGCAAGTACTTAGCCGATTTCAAGATTTTTTTTTGAGCAAGTTGGATAGGAAGCGGCAGTTCGACTATCCGAGAGTCGGTTTGCGAGAAAGGCTGGAAACCGTCTTGAGCTATGTTTTATGCTTTGAGTCCTTAGCCATTTTTCATGCGAATGCCCATTCTACCTTACTGCTGCCCACCGTACAGTCGTTCTGTGAGCTGCGGCTTCTGACAGGAGACGGTTTGGGCGTTTACACACTACTTGTCCGACTGTAGGAAGCATTTCATAGTGCAAGGCGGCACGTCCCCAGGCCGATTTGTCGAGCCCGATGCCAAACGGCATAAAAAGGAGTAACATGCTTGCAGTCATAATTTTTATCATACAGACAAAAGAGGGCAGTCCCCGAGCTCGCCTCGGGGGGGGGGGGCGAAGTCTTGGTTCTTTAATACAAAAGGTAGCATGGTACATACTGCATCAGCTGTAAAACCTTCGGAGGAGATTTGCATTCCATGGCCGCTCTGTCTCCTTGCCGGAGTCGTCCCTCTTGCGTGCTCGGGGCTTCTGAGAGTCGATTAGGTAGTAGGAATCGTTGCCCAGTACTTTGCTGATGATGAAAGGGCCTTCCCAAGGCGCCGACAACTTGTGTTGGCCGGCTGTTCGCTGGATCAGCCGGAGCACAAGGTCGCCTTCTTGGAAAGATCTTGGCCTGACCTTCCTGTTGTGGTACCGGCGCAGGCTCTGCTAGTAGATGCTGGACCGGCTGAGTGCCAACAGCAGACCCTCTTCCAGCAGATCGACGCCGTCTTGTCGTGCTTCTTCTGCTTCCTCCTCGGTGTACATGGTGACTCATGGGGAGTCGAACTCGATGTCCGTTGGAATGACGGCTTCGGCACCATGGACGAGGAAGAAGGGCGTGAAGCCGGTTGACTTGTTTGGAGTCGTGCGCAGACTCCAGAGGACGGCTGGTAGCTCGTCGAGCCAACAGCCAGACGAGCGCTCCAGAGGCTCGATCAACCGAGGCTTGATGCCGGACAGGATGAGGCCGTTTGCTCGCTCCACTTGGCCGTTTGACTGCGGGTGTGCGACGGACGCTAGGTCCAGTCGGATGCCCTGTGTTGCGCAGAAATGGGCCAAGGCACCTTTGGCAAAATTTGTGCCGTTGGCGGTGATGATGCTGTGTGGTATGCCGTACCGAATTGTGATATCGGTGATGAAAGTCACGGCAGTCGAACCGTTCAGTTTCTTAATTGGCTTCGCTTCTATCCACTTGGTGAACTTGTCCACTTCGACAAGTAGGTGAGTTAAACCACCTCGTGCTGTCTTGAATGGTCCCACCATGTCTAGACCCCAAACTACGGAAGGCCAGGCAATGGGGATGGTCTTGAGCGCAGAAGCCGGCTGGTGCGGTTTGGAGCTGAACTTTTGGGATCCTTTTCATTTTTGGACCAACTCCTTGTCCTCTTCCAAGGCAGTCGGCCAGAAGAAACCGTGCCGAAAGGCTTTGGCGACGAGTGCTCTTGAAGCTGCATGGTGGCCACATTCGCCTTGAAGGATGTCTTTGAGAATCGCTTGGCCTTGCTCTGGCTCTACGCAGCGCTGGTAGACACCAGTGACGCTGCGCCTAACCAGCTCTCTGTTGACTATGGTATAGGCTGCCGCCCGGCGTTGTACTTGCCGAGCTGAGGTCTCATCAGTTGGTAGCTCTTTGTTCACCAGGAATTTGAGGATGGGCTGGGCCCATGAGGGTGCTGCTATTTCTTCGACTACCAGAACTGTGACTTGGATGAGGGCGGCTGAGCTGGGAGGCGGCGGGTTGGAGTCAACAGCCGCTTGCTGGGTTGATGAAGTCCCCAGGCCGACTGGCGCGGTCCTTGGGCCGAGTTCTCGAATCTTCGAGTCCGCCACCGCAGTCCCCGGGCCGGGTTCCGCAGTCCCTGGGCTAGCCTCGACTGTGGCGGCTCCAAAGTCATCTGCCGAGATCCTCGTGCCACCTGCCGGGGCTCTGGAGTCGGATCCGACGTCTTCGGGAGGAGCCGGCACGAAGATGGAGTCTGATTCTGGCGAGGGCTTGACGGACGGCTTGAGAAGGCGTTGAAGGGCGACACCAGATGGTATTGCTTGGCAGGTAGAGCCGATTCGTGCCAATGCATCTGCTTGGTCGTTGTCATTCCTTGGTATATGAAGGAACTCGCATCCTTTGAAATACCCGTTGAGTTGCTGCACGAGGAAACGGTAGCTCGCCATGTTTGCATCTTTCACGTCCCAATCGCCGGATGATTGCTGGACCACTAAGTCCGAGTCACCATAACACAAGATCCGGCGGATGCCAATCTCTTTGGCAAGCCGGAGCCCGTGAATGAGTGCCTCGTACTCGGCGACGTTATTGGAGGCGGCAAAGTGGATTTGCAGCGCATACTTGAGCTTGTCGCCTTTGGGAGAGGTGAGGACGATGCCGGCTCCCAAGCCAGTGCGCATCTTGGAGCCGTCGAAATGCATCCGCCAATGGGTGGAATCAGGTGCTGGAGGCAGGTACTTGGTCTTGGCCCAGTCGACGAGGAAGTCGGCCAGTGCTTGTGATTTGATAGCGGTGTGGGGCTGGTAGTAGATGGTGTAAGGAGCCAGCTCTGTGGCCCACTTGGCCACTCAACCAGAAGCATCTCGGCTACCGATGATCTCAGCAAGTGGGGTCGTGCAGACCATCGTGATTGGATGCTTTTGAAAGTAAGGCTTCAATTTCTTGGCAGAAAAGTGTACACCATAGCACATCTTCTGGTAGTGGGGGTAGTTCTGCTTGGAGGTCAACAGTACCTCGCTCAGGTAATATACTGGTCTCTGGACAGGCAGCGCCTGGCCTTCCTCCTTGCGCTCCACTACAATGACTGTGCTGACTACCCGGCTGGTGGCGGCGATGTACAGGAGCATAGGTTCCTTGGGAGTCGGAGCCGCCAGGACAGGCGGAGTAGTCAACGTCTTCTTCAACTTGTGAAAAGCTTCGTCCGCCTTATGGTTCCACTCGAAAAAAGTGGTCTTCTTCATGAGTTGGTATAAGGGGAGAGCTTTCTCACCTAGCCGACTGATGAATCGGCTGATGGACGCTAAACAGCCGGTGAACTTCTGCACATCCAGTAGTCGGCTGGGTACCTCCATTCTCTCGATGGCCTTGATTTTTACTGGGTTGCATTCTATGCCGCGTTCAGAGACTAGGAAACCTAGCAGCTGGCCGGCTGGTACTCGGAAGACACACTTCTCGGGGTTGAGCTTGATCTGGAACCGGCGCAGGTTCTCAAAGGTCTCCTTGAGGTCTTCCAGCAGTGTTTCACGCTTTTCCGTTTTCACCACTACGTCGTCCAAACAGCGTGATGAAGGCGGTGAGGTAGTAGAATGCTCCAAACAGCGTGATGAAGGCGGTCTTCAATCTGTCAGCCGGGTTCAGCTTGATCTGGTGATATCCTGAGTATGCATCCAAGAAATTCAATAGCTCGCATCCGACTGTGGAGTCTATCACCTGATCGATTCTTGGTAGGGCAAATGGGTCCTTGGGGCAGGCCTTGTTGAGGCTCGTGTAGTCAATACATATTCGCCACTGCTTGTTCTTCTTTAGTACCAGGACCGGATTTGCCAGCCACTCCGGAAAGAAAACTTCCATAATGAAGCCGGCTGCTAGGAGTCGGGCTATCTTTTCTCCGACAACTCTTCTCTTCTCTTCTGATAAGTGGCACAGAGGCTTCCTGACCGGCTTTGCATCAGATCGGACATGTAACTTGTGCTTGACGAAATCCGTCGGTACACCTGGCATGTCTTTGGGGGACCATGCGAAGATGTCCCGATTCTCACGGAGGAAATCGACGAGCTCGCCTTCCTATTTGCCGTCGAGGTTTGCACCTACGACGGCGTACCTCTCTGGGTGCTCCGGATCCAAGGGTATCTTCTTTGTCTCTTTAGCCGGCTTGAACGAACCCTCAGCCTCCGACTCTTTTGGGCTGGGCGATACCTCAGGCTGCTTGCCGTCCATCGCCACAACTCGCTCAAGGAGCCGCTTCTCAGCCGCGATTACCAGGGACTCGGCCAGCCGACTGCTCTCAGCTGCGCAAGCTGACGACTTCAGGTAGTCGCCTGCCACAGTCAGAATTCCCCTGGAACTGGGCATCTTCATCTTGAGGTAAGCGTAGTGGGGGACCGCCATGAACTTGGCCAAGGTGGGTCGGCCAAGTAGCGCATGGTATGGGCTCTCAAGGTCCACCACCTCAAACCAAACAAACTCTCTTCGGAAGTGATCTTTGTCCCGAAAGAGGACGTCCATCAGGATCTTGCCGATCGGCGAGCAGGAAAGCCCAGGTACAATGCCGTGGAACACTTTTCGGCTGCTCTGAAGCTGTCTTTGCTTGATTCCTAACTTCTCCATGGTATCCTTGTACAGGATATTGATGCTGCTGCCCCCGTCTATCAGAACTCGCGAGAAACGCGCGGCCCGTTTGTCCGTAGCAAAGGTGGCGTCTAAGACCAAGGCGTAGGAGCCCGGACTCGGCATCACTTCTAGGTGGTCAGCCCTGCTCCAGCTAATGGGCTTCTCAGACCGGTGCATGAACTCTGGCGTCTCTGAGGCTACTGCGTTCACCTCTTGCCGCTGCAGCCGCCTGCTGCGTCGATCATCAGCCATACTGGTGATCACCACGTAGGCTCCGTGCTCTTCAGGGTATCCGCCTTGTACTGCGCCGACTGGCCTGACTGCCGGCTGCTGGGGCGGAGGCAGAGGCGGCTGCCCAGCAGGCGGGGGTGGCAGGAGGCCGTCTCCCTTGGCGATCCAGGTGAGCCAGTGGCACTTCCGGGTGGTGTGGTTCGACGACTTTGCGCCGCTATGGAACTTGCAAGGTCCATCCAAGGTCTACTCATAGGAGAAGGCCGGCAACTAGTTAGGCTTGCCGCCTTTCTGTCGCTTGGGCAGAGGCTGCTCTTCTGGCTGCTGGGCTTCAACGGTCGCGACCCGCCGGCTGCTGGAAACCGGCTGCGGGGCCTTGCGCTTGTTGTCGCCCTGCTGTTGTCGCCGGCCGGCGTCTGCCGCCGGAGTTCTTGGAGCTTGAGGAGCCACTTTGCCAGTTGTGCTGATTTGAATTTCCGCCTTCATGGAGGAATCGGCCATGGCGTACTTGTTCGCTATGATCAGCAGCTCGTCGAGGGTTTCTGGCTCGTCGCAGAGGAGCTTGTGCTTGAGGAGGGTGCCTTCCTGGCACCCGGTTGTGAAGTACTCGATGGCATGCACCTCGTGCACGCCCTCACAGGAGTTCCGGAGCTCAGCCCAACGCGTGAGGTAGTCGCGAGTCGACTCGTCGGGACCTTGCACGCACAAGGAGAGCTGACGAGGCTTGGGAGGACGCTTGTACGTGCTGGTGAAGTTGCGGACGAACGCTTCGGTGAAGTCAACCCAGCTGTTGATGCTGTGGGGCTTTAGGCTGTTCAGCCATGTCCGGGCGGTGCCCTGGAGCATCAGCGGAACGTACTTTACGGCGACATGCTTGTTGCCGTTTCCTATGCTGATAGCCGTGGAGTAGTCGACTAGCCAGTCTTCCGGTTTCACGGAGCCGGTATACTTGGGCGTGTCTCTTGGGAGCGTGAACCCTCTGGGAAAGGGCTCGTCCCGAATGCGGGGCCCGAAACAAGGTGGACCCAGCTTGTCTTCTTCTTCCAGCGCCAGGGACCGGTGAAGTCGGTCGATCCGGTGGCGGGCGTCATTCTCTCCAACTCCCTCTGGGCGGCCAAGGCGGTCACCGAGAGTCGGATGGTCAACAGGCGGCGGGGAGACTCGCCTCTCCTTACGGGGAGGGGGAGGCAGACAGTCGTCCCGTTGTTCCACTGCTCTAGGGTGGCCATCTCGGTCGCACTCTATGGTAATGCGAGTCCGGCTGTGGCTGACAGCCGGCTCCTTGTCCTTTCTTCCTCGGGCGCCGCCAGTCGGTGTCCGAGACATCGCGCCTTGATCTCGGTGCGGGTCATCGTTTGGCCGCTGCGGCGCCTCCGTGCGGCAGCCGGCCTCGTTCTACGCGGCGGCCGCGTCGAGGAGCCGCTGGACTCGCTCCATCATGAGGCGGCGTTCTTCGCCCTCGAAATTGTCTAGCTCATCCGTCGCTGCCTGGGTGGCTCGGATGTTCTCCGCTGGTGTAGCGTACACGGGGCGGCTAGCCCCAAACAGGCTGGCGATGGCTACGCCGCGCTGCTGGACCGCGCCAAGGCGGCTGGGGCCTGCCGGGGCCGGCGAGCCGCCAACGGCGCGATCCATCTCCCGCTGGTAAGCTTCTGACAAGCGTCTCATGCTGGCCAAGTTCTTTGCGCCTTCAACGAGCTAAAGGCGGCGTGCTTCTAACGTCTCTGCGTCAGCATCTTCCGGAATGGGTGCAGTTCGGTCTTGCAGCGCCTTGCCGAGTGAGTCGGGCGCTCCTCCGCCGGGGAACTCGTCATGGCTGATGACTAGCACCTCAGTGACGGTGCTTTCGTCGCTCTCTGCGCGGGGGAGAGGTTCGTCGTAGACCACCACGTTGGTAGGGAACGCGTCGAGCGACGCGGTGTCGGAGTCGACCAGCATCGGGTCGGTGGAGCCTACGGACTCCAAGTCTACGGCAGGCCCGCCGGAAACATGGAGTTGATCAAGGAGGCCCGCGAGGAGGTTCTCGGGGGCGCCCGTGCCTGCCTCGGACGCAGGTTCGTCAGAGAGGCAGACCCCGCCGACAAGTTCGGCCAAGGAGCTGGCTGCGCAGGCGATCTCAACGCCGCGCAGCGCGTCGATGCAAACTTCGTCTGGCGTGCCTGGCTGGCTGCGCTCGCCAGGGAGGAACAGGGTTCCCGTCCAGAACAGATCTCCGGACGGCGGTGCACCAGGCC
This sequence comes from Triticum urartu, assembly GCF_003073215.2. Lineage (NCBI taxonomy): Eukaryota > Viridiplantae > Streptophyta > Magnoliopsida > Poales > Poaceae > Triticum > Triticum urartu. The sequence continues at coordinate 368,002,691 of NC_053028.1, read as the reverse complement.
CCACAGTGGGCGCCAAATGTCGGGGGTTTGGTGCGACATATGCCAACGGATGGCTTATCATGGTGGGGGCGAGTAGAACGTCGCTGGTGCCTGGAAACGGGATGAGGCGAAGACATGCACGCCGGCAAATCTTACCCAGCTTCAGGGCTCTCCAGGGAGATAATACCCCTACTGCTGCTCTGTGGGGTCTCCGCATGATCACTATGGCCAAGTGTTTACACGGTTCCTCCTTGAGCTGTTTCTTAGAGGTAGGAGAGGGCAAGGCGAGCTCTCTCCTTCTATCTGGTATGATCTAGAGCTACTGGGTTCCAACCCTTTGCATGGGTGCCCTGGGGGGTTTATATAGGCCTACCCCCCAGGGGTACAATGGTAATTCGTCTGGGCACGGGCCCAGCCGTCAGTGCCTTTGGCCTCTGATTTCTCCGTCGACTGCTAGGGCCCGCCGATTGGTGGGCCCCGCCGACTGGTCTGGTACGGAGCCAACAGGCCGCGTTCGCCGCGGGCGGGTCTTGCCGGCTGCTGATTACTGTAGTCGTGCTTCTGATGACGCGAACTTGGTCATAGGGTCGTGGCAACAGTCCCGCCGCCTGGCGGGCGATCACTATTGCCACTCCCCATCACATCTTGATTAATGGTGCATGGGGCCCGGGGGAGGGCTCGGCCGACTGCCCGGGCCGACTCCTGGCGGATCCGACTGGCGGTCCTCTCGTCGTCTCCTAGGGTCTCACTGACTGGTGGGACCTGCTGTTTCCGGGCCATTCAGACAAGCTGTCATGGGCGCAGGACTCGGTACTGTGGTGCTGATGTCAGGGCCGGTAAGGCAACAGTGCCACGCCGCACGGAGATCTTCCCGAGTACGGCGTGCTGTGGCCATGCCTGTCCTTGGTAAGGGGCGGGAGTGGGCTTCACTGTAGCCACGCCCCTGCCCCGTCCCCTTCGATGAGGTCATGGGTTTGTTGGATTCGTCGGCCGACTCCCCAAAGCCGGCTTCTCTGGAAGTCATCCCTGGGACTCGGCCGTGAGCGGGCAGTCGGCCGCCCTGCCGTCGACTCCTCAGGAGACGGCTCTTCGCCCTGGGGTCTTGAGGGGCGCAGCCTGCCCTGATGTCTTGAAAGGTTATGGGACTCGGGTTGGCCTACCCGTGGCCCATTACTCCGACACGCCAGGTAGGGGTGCGCCGGGGCTCCTCTCCACCAACATGTGCCCTGCACCGCCGCGCTATGCTCCCATGGCAGGTGCCCCGCCGCCCACCTCTACGGCCAACGCCAACAGCAGGGAGTCTTGGTACCGAGCCCTGGCCCCCGCCCTGCGGCGATTGCAGTGGCCGGCCAAGTTCAAGTCAGAGATGCCGCCGCGTTACGACGGCGCGGCAGACTCAGCGCTGTTCCTGCTAGCGTACGAGGAGGCCGTCCTCGAAGCCGGAGGCGACGATAAGATCATGGCAAACTTGTTGCCCCTGGCCCTCACCGGCGAGCCATGCGCCTGGCTGCTCAACCTCCCGGGATCCATGGTGACATCCTGGGGGGAACTCCGCGACCTCTTCACTGCGTGCTACGCGGCGCTGGCACACCACGTAGTCGCGGCACTGTTGGGTGGCTCCCAAGCCCCTCCTTCAGATCGCCACGTCAAGCCTTTCGTCCGTCAGATTGGGGCAGCCTACAAGCGCCCCGGGGCTCCGCCGGGTTGGGTTTTGCCGGAGGCTGGCCTCACCTTCGGCTCAGAAGACCACCCCGGCTCCACCGCCGGCTCCGGGATGTTCCCGATGCTCTGCACGCCCACCATCTGCAACGTGGCCGTCACCAAGACCCTCATCGACAGCGGCACCGGCCTCAGCTTGCTCTCCATAGAAGCCTTCAGCCTCCTTCATGTGCCGCTCGAACGGCTCGGCCTCAACAAGCCCTTCACAGGAGTGGGTGGTGGAGCTGCCTACCCTCTGGGGCAGATCCGCCTCCCTGTCACCTTTGGCACGCGAGACAACTATCGCACTGAGCTAGTGGACTTTTACATCGCCCGCATCGGTCTCCCGTACAATGCCATCCTCAGGTACCCGGCTCTCGCTCAGTTCATGGCGGCGACTCACCCGGCCTACAACCTCATGAAGATGCCAGGGATCAAGGGCATCGTCACCATCAAGTGGGATGCTAAGGAAGCCTTGGCGGCGCTCAGGTTCGCCTTCAAGACCGCGGCAGCAGCACAGCCAGCCGGCCTCAGTACACCCGAGGCCAAGGAAACCGCGCCCACGAAGAAGAGGCAGTTGTTCACTCAAGACAAGGTGGAGACCAAGCAGGTGCTGGTCGACGAGGACGGGTCCTCAAGAGCCACCTTCACCATAGGGACCGGCCTTGACCCGGGACAAGAAGAAGCTTTGGTGAGATTTTTACGCGCGAACAAGGAGATATTCATGTGGGAGCCCAATCAGCTGGTAGGGGTCCCGAGAGAGGTAATCCAGCATCATCTAAGGGTGTGCCCCAATGTACGCCCCATGAAGCAGCGAGCAAGACGGCAGTCCACTGAGAAGCAGGCCTTCATCGTCCAAGAGACACGCAAGCTGGAGGCGGCGGGTACCATTCGAGAAGTTCGATATCCTGAATGGCTGGCGAACCCCGTCATAGTACCGAAGAAAGGCGGCAAGGAACGGACGTGCGTCGACTTCACCAACCTTAACAAAGCATGCCCCTAGGATCCGTTCCCGCTTCCACGCATCGATCAAATCATCGACTCCACCGCCGAGTGCGACTTGGTATGTTTCCTGGATGCATTCTCAGGATACCATCAAATCAAGATGGTTGTGGAGGATGTGGAGAAGACAGCCTTCCTGACACCATGCGGGGTGTACTGCTACACCTGCATGCCCTTCGAGCTGCGCAACGCGGGCGCGACCTTTCAACGGTTGATGCAAATCGCCTTGGGGCGGCAGCTCGGTAGAAACACAGAGGCCTACGTTGATGACATAGAGGTCAAATCTCTCGAGGCGAGGACATTGATTCAAGACTTGGAGGAGACCTTCGAGAGCTTGCGCCAAGTGAACTTGAGGCTTAACCCGGAGAAGTGCGTGTTTGGTGTCCCCTCCGGCAAGCTACTGGGGTTCCTCGTATCCCACAGAGGGATCGAGGCGAACCCGGAGAAGATCAAGGCCATCGAAGACATGAGCCCACCACAGACCCTCAAGGAAATGCAAAAACTAGTAGGGAGGGTGACCGCGTTAGGGCGCTTCATCTCCAAGCTAGGCGAGCGCGCCTTACCCTTCTTTAAGCTCATGAAGAAGAAGGGTCCGTTCGAGTGGACCCCGCAGGCCGACCGGGCCTTCCAAGACCTCAAGAAATACCTCACCAGCCCCCCAGTGATGGTGGCACCGCGGCCTCTCGAGCCTCTGGTGCTCTACCTTGCCGCCACCCCGTACTCCGCCAGCGCGGTGCTGGTGGAAGTTCGGGAGAAGCGCCAAGATAAGGGTGTGCCGCGCCAAGCCAGAGCTGATGCAGCGCGGGGTCAGGAAGGCGCGGCAAAGCCATCAGCGGCGGAAGACCGAGCTCAACAGGGAAACATCACAGAAGCTCCTGAGGACAGTCGGGTCTCAGGAAACCCACCACCTCAGGATATGCCACAATCTCCGTGGGACCCGAGCCTCGACAATGTGCCAGCCCTCGTCGACCACCCGGTGTACTTTGTCAGCACCGTACTGCGGGACACGAGGGTGCGCTACCCCATGCTGCAAAAGCTCCTTCTCGCACTCTTGGTGGCCTCGCGCAAGCTGCGGCACTACTTCTAGGGTCACCCCATCAAGGTTGTCTCAGCCTACCAATTGGAGAGGGTGCTCAGGAGCCCTAACTCAGGCGGAAGGGTTGCTGAGTGAAACATCGAGTTACAAGCATTCTAGTTGGAGTTCAGCATTACCAGGGTCATCAAGGGAGCCGTGCTCGCTGATTTTGTGGCAGAATGGACAGATGCCCCGACTCTTGAGGAAGGAAAAGACCGGTCCACCTCCCCAGGAAGCGAGGCACCAGACGGTTAGGTCATGTATTTTGATGGCGCCTTCACGCATCAGGGCGCGTGGGCTTGAGCAGTGCTCATCTCGCCCACTCAGGATAAGCTCTACTACGCCGTGCAACTCTGTTTTCAGCACGGCGATAAGGTCTCCAACAACATCGCAGAATACGAAGGCATCATAGCTGGCCTGAGGGCTGTGGCGGCTCTAGGGGTGAAGCGCCTCACCGTCAAAGGCGACTCGCAGCTCCTCGTCAACTTCTCCAATAAGGTATACGAGCCGAAGCACGAGCACATGGAGGCCTACCTCGTGGAGGTGCGCAAGATGGAAGAGCAGTTTTCGGGCCTGGAGCTGCAGCACGTGCCCCGGGGCACCAACAAGGAAGCTGATGACATCGCCAGGAGAGCATCCAAGCGGCAACCACAAGAACCCGGTGTCTTCGAAGAGCGGCTCTTCAAGCCATCACCTTCGCCACCTATTTCAAGCATGACTCAGCCTCGGGAGGAACTCCCGCAGCCCCCGGCCATGGGACCCCCAGCCTACGGCCCGACCTCAGGAGCTCGGCTGCTCTTGGCGCTCGAGCCCCAGGAGGAGTGCTGGATCAAGGAATTCAAGGAGTACATGATGCACGGGACGCTGCCGGAGAAGGAAGAGGACGCGGAGCGCGTGGCCCGGCAGGCCACGGCATACTATATCCAGGACGGCGAGTTATACAGGAAACGACCGAAAGATGTCACGCTACGCTGCATCTCCAGCGATCAAGGAAGGGAGTTGCTGATTGACATACACAGCGGTGATTGCAGACACCACTCGTCATCACGGACCCTCGTCGGCAAGGTGTTCCGTAGTGGGTTCTATTGGCCTACAACACTCAACAAGGCGGTCGAGCTGGTGAAGTCCTGTGAAGCTTGCCAATTCCATGCCAAGCAAATCCATCAGCCTGCTCAGGGCCTCCAAACCATCCCGCTCACATGGCCGTTTGCGGTCTGGGGGCTGGACATCCTAGGCCCGTTTCCCCGGGCTCCAGGGGGCTACTGCTATCTCTATGTTGCCATCGACAAGTTCACCAAGTGGGCGGAAGTGGGAGCCGTTCGTACCATTCCAGCCGGCTCTGCTGTCAAGTTCATCAAGGGCCTCATGAGCCGCTTTGGGGTCCCCAACCGCATCATCACAGATAACGGTTCACAGTTTACTAGCAACCTCTTCAAAACCTACTATGCTAACCTTGGAACGCAGATCTGCTACGCTTCGGTGGCCCACCCCAGGAGTAACGGTCAGGCTGAGCGCGCTAACGCGGAGGTCCTGAGGGGCCTCAAGACCAAGACCTTCAAGAAGAAGCTGGAGGCCTGCGGCAGGGGATGGCACGACGAGCTCCAGTCCGTGCTGTGGTTCATCCGAACCACCGCCACCAAGCCAACGGGCGAGACCCCATTCTTCCTCATCTACGGAGCTGAAGCAGTCCTCCCTCATGAGGTCAAGCATCGCTCCGCACGGGTCCTAGCGTTCGACGAAACGCAGCAGGACGCCATGCGGGGGATGGATCTCGTGCTGGGGGAGGAACACCGTCGTGAAGCCGCGTTGAGGGAAGCAAGGTACCAACAAGCGCTGTGGCGATACCACTGCTGCAACATCCGCTCTAGGACGATCGAGGTGGGCGACCTTGTCCTGAGGTGGGTCCCCTCCAGGGTTGGGGAATGATGCATCGGGAATTAAGTCAATTTGATGATCAATCCCTCGAATAGGTGGTAATCCCGGTGGCACGTCTAGTGGAAAGACGTCAGCGAACTCCTGCAAAATGTTAGTGACAGCAGGAGGCAAACAGGAAGGCACGTCCTCGAATGAAAATAATGCTTGTTTGCACACAAAAGCAGATAGAGGCAAAGGTGCCCCGATGTTTCGATGAGATGGTGGCTTTCATTTTTTGTGGGGGTCGACCTTGACGATCCAACTACGAATGTGCAAGACGTCACACCTTAGCATTCGCTAAACCAACTTCCGAGGGGTTATTGACCACGCCGGAGCACGATCAACCTGACCACGAGGGTCAATTTCCTGCGAGCAAACGAAGAACAAGAAAGAAACTGATATTGCAATCTGGATATTGTGAATAGAAGATGAAAGCTTTATTGATCAAGGTGGGGTTCTGTGATGCCTTTGTCTGGTCGTTGAACACAAACGAAGTACGCGAAGTTGCAGCTATGGTGAACTTTAATCTAAACAAAACCCCAAAGTCTAAACAACGCCCTAAGGGCTGTATATATGGAGGAAGAGGGGGGAATTTTGTGGCCCTTGGAGGAGGGGTCCTAAACCAACCCTAACTCTTGTTTCCCCACACATACGGACTCTAAAAACAGCCTATACTTAAGTATTTCGTAAATAGATGGGCCTGGCCCAATAATAAGGTGACGCAACACCTAGAATAGCCTCTGGACGAAATTTATGAAGTGGCATCTTGTATATTTCATCCAAGGCTTCATGCACTCCTTATGGTGTCTTCAAAGTCCTGAAATCATCACTTGTAACTCCGTTCTTGATCCCCTTGCTCGCATGCCATCATCTCCATGCTTGAACTTGCTCCAAGGTTCATCTTTCTTGTCCAAGCTAGGCCCTTCATTTGTAAGCAAAACAAATGTATCCAACTTAGGCAGCATCATATTCTCTTGAACATTAGAATTGTTACCAAGAAACGAAAGTACCTGATAATTCAATTGGCATGCGCGAGCTCTAGTAATTGGTCCAGTATGTATAACAGCAGGGGATGTGGGTGTAACAATGGTATTGATGTCATCATCATCCTCTCCTTCTAGAAATGAAGTCGTCCTCAACGAAAGCTCATCTTCCTCACCAAATAAGGCTTCAAATCTGCAATGTTAAAACTGGGACTAACCCCAAAATCTGCAGGCAGCTCAAGTTTATATGCATTATCATTTATTTTCTCTAACACCTTAAAAGCACCATCAGCACGTGGCATTAGCTTTGATTTGTGCAAATTAGGAAATCTATCCTTACGCAAATGTAACCAAACAAGATCTCCAGGTGCAACCACAACATGTTTTCTACCCTTATCTCCAGCAAGTTTATATTTAGCATTCATACGCTCAATGTTTTCCTTAGTTAACTCATGCATTTTTAAAATTAATTCAGCATGTTCTTTAGCATCAAAATTAACCTTCTCCGAAGATGGAAGAGGCAACAAACCAATAGGTGCACAAGGTAGGAAACCATATACAATTTCAAAAGGGCACATCTTAGTAGTAGAATGCAATGAACGATTATAAGCAAATTCAATATGAGGGAAGCATTCTTCCCACATTTTCTTATTATTCTTGAAAACAGCCCTAAGCATAGTAGACAATGTCTTATTGACTACTTCAGTTTGTCAATCAGTTTGGGGGTGACAAGTAGTACTAAAAAGCAGTTTAGTCCCCAACTTAGCCCATAAACATCTCCAAAAGTGGCTAAGAAATTTAGTATCACGATCTGAAACAATAGTATTTGGCACACCATGCAAGCGAATAATTTCACGAAAGAACAAATCAGCAACTTTAACAGGATCATCGCTTTTATGACATGGTATAAAGTGTGCCATTTTTGAAAATCTATCCACGACAACAAATATGCTATCCCTCCCCTTCTTTGTTCGAGGTAAACCTAAAACAAAGTCCATAGATATATCCTCCCAAGGAACACTAGGTAAAGGCAAAGGCATATATAAACCATGAGGATTGAGTCGTGACTTAGCTTTTTGACATGTAGTGCGGCGAGAAACAAAACGCTCAACATCCCGTCTCATCTTTGGCCAAAAGAAATGTGCAGCAAGTATATCCTCCGTCTTCTTGACGCCGAAGTGTCCCATTAATCCTCCTCCATGCGCCTCCTGCAACAACAAAATACAAATGGAGCTAGCTGGAATGCATAGCTTGTTAGCACAAAACACAAATCCATCGTTAAGAACGAACTTGTTCCAAGTTCTCCCTTCCTTACAATTCTGCAATACATCTATAAATTCAGCATCATGCACATATTGATCTTTGATCGTCTCAAAACCAAATATTTGAAAGTCAAGTTATGAAAGCATAGTATAACGACGAGACAATGCATCAAAAATAGCATTTTCTTTACCCTTCTTGTGTTTAATGACATAAGGGAAAGTCTCAATGAATTCAACCCATTTTGCATGTCTATCGTTAAGTTTTGCTTGACTTTTATTGTGTTTCAAAGATTCATGATCAGAATGTATAACAAATTCCTTGGGCCATAAATAATGTTGCCATGTTTCAAAGGTCCGAACAAGAGCATATAATTCTTTATCATAAGTAGAATAGTTCAGACTAGGCCCACTCAATTTTTCAAAAAAGTATGCAACAGGTTTCCCATCTTGTAATAACACACCTCCTCGTCCAATTCCACTAGCATCACATTCAAGCTCAAAAGTCTTATTAAAATCAGGAAGTTGGAGTAAAGGAGCATGTGTCAACTTATCTTTCCATACCGTGAAGGCTTCTTCCTGTGCGGTACCCCAAACAAAAGGTACATCCTTCTTTGTAAGCTCATTGAGAGGTGCAGCAATGGTGCTGAAATCTCTCACAAAACGCCTATAGAATCCAGCGAGGCCAAGAAAACTCCTCACTTGTGTGACCGTTTTGGGCTGTGGCCAACTCTCAATAGCTTCATCTTGGCTTTCTCAACTTCAATTCCCTGTGGACTAACAACATAGCCATGAAAAGATACTCGGTCGGTGCAGAAGGTGCACTTCCCAAGGTTGCCAAACAAATGTGCATCATGTACAACAATAAAAACAGCACGTAAATGTTCCAAATGTTCCTCCAAAGATTTTCTATAAATCAATATGTCATCAAAGTAAACTACCACAAATCGTCCAATGAAAGCACATGAAACTTCATTCATTAATCTCATGAAAGTACTAGGTGCATTAGTTAACCCAAAAGGCATGGCTAACCACTCATACAATCCAAACTTAGTTTTAAATGTTGTTTTCCATTCATCTCCCAATTTCATATGAATTTGATGGTATCCACTACACAAATCAACTTTGGAGAATATTGTAGAGCCACTCAATTCATCAAGCATATCATCTAGCCTAGGAATAGGATGACGATAACGAATAGTAATATTATTAATGCCTCTACAATCAACGCACATACGCGACGTACCATCCTTTTTCGGATCTAAAATGATAGGAACAACACAAGGACTAAGGGATTCGCGTATATAACCTTTATCGAGCAGCTCTTGTACTTGACGCATAATCTCCTTCGTCTCCTCTGGATTGGTACGGTATGGCGCACGGTTGGGTAATGCTGCACCGGGAATTAAGTCAATTTGATGCTCAATCCCTCGAATAGGTGGTAATCCCGGTGGCACGTCTTGTGGAAAGACGTCAGCGAACTCCTGCAAAATGTTAGTGACAACAGAAGGCAAAGAGGAAGGCACGTCCTCGAATGAAAATAATGCCTCTTTGCACACAAAAGCATAACAAACTGATTTGCTAACATCTAGCTCATCAATATCAGATTTGGTGGAAAGTAAACATGCCCTTTTCAATTTAATTTGAGAAGCAACACTAGATGGTTTATTATTAGGCTTCATTTGTTGCTCAAATTCTTTTGCCACAATCTGATTTTCACTCTTATATTTCTCCTGTTTTGCTTTATTAGCTCTATTAATATCATCTTTCAAAATAGAATCAGGAGTCATAGGAAGCAAAGTAATATTTTTATCCTTATGAACAAGAGTATACTGATGGTTTCTACCATGGTGTACTAAATTTTTATCAAATTGCCATGGTCTACCAAGTAATAAGGAACATGCTTGCATGGGTACCACATCACAATCAACATAATCAACATATGTAGAGATACTAAAATGCACACAAACAGTACGTGTTACCTTAACCTTGCCGCTGTTGTTGAACCATTGGATGTAGTATGGATATGGATGTGGTCTTGTGGTGAGAGATAGCTTCTCCACCATATCCATGCTAGCCAAGTTGTTGCAGCTCCCTCCATCTATGATGACGCGAACAGAACGTTCCTTCACAACTCCCTTTGTATGGAACAAATTATGCCTCTAATTTTGCTTAGCTTGTGTGACCTGCACACTCAAAACACGTTGAGCCACTAAACATTCATACCCGTCAGCATCTTCAGGAGCCATGTATTGTGTCTCATGATCAGAATCAGCTCCACCGTGTTCTTCACGTGTAATAAGAGCCAAAGTCTCCTCATCATAGTCACTAGCGGACTCATACCCACCATCCTCAGTAGCAATCATCACACGCTGAGATTTGTATTCTCTCGCAAAATGTCCTCTTCCCTTACAACTACGACAAATAATATCACTTGTGTGCCCTGTTGATGCCATGGAAGAAGAAGAGCTCTGCGCAGGCCCGACAGGTGTGCTCTTGGTAGATGTGGTGGTTGTGCCTGCTTTCTTGTATCATGGCTGGAGGTGGCACCTGATGGAGGTGCTGGTGCAGTGGAAGTAGAGGATGCACCTAGTGTCCATGATGAAGGTCGACCTACAGAAAAATTAGTTCGCGTCTATAGCGACCAGACCTCAAACAGTCTGATCTCTGTGCATCAGTGCCATCCCTGGATCGGTAATGCTGACACGCATAGTACTTGAGGATTTATAATAGAGTAGCAATCACACACTTATTACATCGATAGTCTCAAAAGAGAACTTATTAATATAAATATGGCTTAAGGCCATCTAAAACGATAACAGCGGAAGGCTTGGAAGATAAAATGAGTCCATCAACTCCAACGGCATCACTGAGTGAAAGACAACGACCTATGGCTCCTTACTCGTCGTCTGAAAAGTCTGCAACATGAATGTTGCAGCCCGAAACGGGTCAGCACATGGAATATGCTGGCAATGTAACACAAGAGAGTAATGATCAGAATGGCTTCTATCACTACATGCATATTTGGCTGGTGGTAAGCTCTACAGTTACAGTTTTGCATAAAGCCAATTTTTCCCTACAACAAAGGAATAAATTTTATTTAACTATCATGGTGGTTGTTAAACATTGAGAAGGTTCCTCCAACTCAATCCCAATTAAGCATCATCATTAAACCCAATCAAATTATAATAAGGGTCATGAGATCAACATGATAATCCAAGAACTAGATACTCAAAACGTCCATAACCGGGGACACGACTAACCATGATTAGTTTATACACTCTGCAGAGGTTTGCGCACTTTTCCCCACAAGATTCGAATACATTCATGGTCAGAGATTCGAGACACAGTCTTTCTGAAGCATTAACTCTCTACTTTGGATAGACAGTACCACCTACAACCCACTACATCTGCTAGTCTACCTCTTCGAGAGCTTCACACAACTTACTCAACTATGCTAGAGCCCATAATGGCTTGTGGCTGCACACAGAAGTTTCTAGCATGAATAATCTTATGATCCCTTTGAGCCTGGGTGGCGGGCCGTAGGATGATCACACGGGTCCTCCGGGATATCCTAGGACAACACTGGATTCTCCAGGTGCCCACAAGCAATCCACCCAGATGTGTGTTTAAGTTGCCACCTTAAGTTGAACCATTAATTAACAAACTGACGTCTGTCTTGAATACACTCAAACCCAATCCACGTCTACTAGCATAGCTTAGCAATATAAGCAACGTAGAAGTAACCCCCATAGGTTTGAAAATAAACAGGTGAGTAGGTACTACCTCATCTACTTCCCAAAACCCACAAGTTAATGAAATCCTAACCATGCAATTGTTTGAGGATTGATCTAATGCAATAAAACTAGGACACTGCACCCGGCCGGCCCTTGTAAGCCGAGGCCCCGCCAGCCCACCCAATCCCGAAAACCCTAGCCCTGACCCTGCTGCTAGCCGTTGTTGCCGCCGCCGCCCGTCCCGCCGCCGGAGCCGCCGCCGCCCACCACCACCGACCCCACTGCCAGAGCTGCTCGTCGCCTCCGCCACCGATCCCACCGCCACTGGTTTTCGTCGGAAAGCCGATCGGTTTTTATTTTCGAACCCTAGATCTGTTTTTTTCGTTCGGTTTTAATTTTTTTGGTTTAGTTTTTTAGCAAACGCCCGTTCGTACGTTTTTTTAACGAACGGTCTTCATCCGTTAGCCGCAGACAGTGAATGTTTGTTCGTTAGCCTGTTCGTCAGTTTTTCTTTTTCTAGGGTTTTTCCGTGATTATTTTCGATCGTGTTTTCTACCCTAGTTTTCGTTTTAGTTTATCTTTTCTCTCATTTATCGGAATCAGGTGATTCAAGCGCCTAGATCTTTGTCTCGAAGCCCTCTTTCTGTTTAACCAACTTGAACAAGATTTTGCTACTGTAAAATTTGACTTTAGTCCAGATAGTAAACAGATCTTGTTCCTTTCAAAGTTTGAGTTTCGTTGCTTCGTTTGATTTGATTTTTTTTGCAAACCGGAGCTCTTAAGTTGAACTTTCTGGTTAGATTTCTTATTTGAGTTTTACCCGTGCTTCTAGTTGAGTGCTTATTGTATGCTTGTTTGATTGTGATAGACTACCCAAAGTGTGAAGCGTGCTACTACGAGTCTCTAGGTTTCACCGATCATCAGCAAGGCAAGTAACACTTTGATCATACCTTTTTACTACCTAGTTTTATTGCATTAGATCAATCCTCAAACAATTGCATGGTTAGGATTTCATTAACTTGTGGGTTTTGGGAAGTAGATGAGGTTGTACCAATTTACCTGTTTATTTTCAAACCTATGGGAGTTACTTCTACGTTGCTTATATTGCTATGCTATGCTAGTAGACGTGGATTGGGTTTGAGTGTATTCATGACAGATGTGAGTTTGTTAATTAATAGTTCAACTTAAGGTGGCAACTTAAACACACATCTGGGTGGATTGCTTGTGGGCACCTGGAGAATCCAGTGTTGTCCTAGGATATCCCGGAGGACCCGTGTGATCATCCTACGGCCCGCCACCCAGGCTCAAAGGGATCATAAGATTATTCATGCTAGAAACTTCCGTGTGCAGCCACAAGCCATTATGGGCTCTGGCATAGTTGAGTAAGTTGCATGAAGCTCTCGAAGAGGTAGACTAGCAGATGTAGTGGGTTGTAGGTGGTACTGTCTATCCAAAGTAGAGAGTTAATGCTTCAGAAAGACTATGTCTCGAATCTCCGACCATGGATGTATTCGAGTCTTGTGGGGAAAAGTGCACAAACCTATGCAGAGTGTATAAACTAGTCATGGTTAGCCGTGTCCCCGGTTATGGATGTTTTGAGTATCTAGTTCTTGGATTATCATGTTGATCTCATGACCCTTATTATAATTTGATTGGGTTTAATGATGATGCTTAATTGGGATTGAGTTGGAGGAACCTTCTCAATGTTTAACAACCACCATGATAGTTAAATAAAATTTATTCCTTTGTTGTAGGGGAAAATTGGCTTTATGTAAAACTGTAACCGTAGATCTTACCACCAGCCAAATATGCATGTAGCGATAGCAACCATTCTGTTCATTATTCTCTTGTGTTACATTGCCAGCATATTCCATGTGCTGGCCCGTTTTGGGCTACAACGTTCATGTTGCAGACTTTTCAGACGACGAGCAAGGAGCCATAGGTCGTTGTCTTTCACTCAGTGATGTCGTTGGAGTTGATGGACTCATTTTATCTTCCAAGCCTTCCGCTGTTATCGTTTTAGATGGTCTTAAGCCATATTTATTGTAATAAGTTCTCTTTTGAGACATTCGATGCAATAAGTGTGTGATTGCTACTCTGTTATAAATCCTCAAGTACTGTGCGTGTTAGCATTACCAATCCAGGGATGGCACTGATGCACAGAGATCAGACTGTTTGAGGTCTGGTCGCTACAGCGCCAATTTCTGTCGATCCTGCACTTCACATTCAGCTTTACAAGCAAGATGGAATAAAAGAGTGATATTAGTATACTCCTTATACTCTAGAATGGTCTGAATGTCTCCATTTAATCCATCCATAAAACTTGCAAGCATAGCTTCATTCTCCTCAACAATACCACATCTAATCATGCCGGTTTGTAATCCTGATAATATTCTTCTACATAATTTTTTCCTTGTCTTAAACATTGTAATTTTTAAGTAATTCACGTTGATAATATGGTGGAACCCAACAAGTATGCATAGTAGTTTTCAAAGAAGCCCAACTAGTTGGAATAGGATATAATCTACAATGTTCAGACCACCAAACACATGCGAAGCTAGTGAAAGCACAAACAGTAGCACGAACACATCTCTCCTCAGGATATTGTAAATGTGCAAAACGTTGTTCAGTTTCTATCTCCCAAGTAAGATATATATCAGGAACATATCTACCCTCAAATGGTGGAATATTCAATTTCAGTTTAGGAAGATGGTCATGATCTCGTACCTCATATGGTGGTGCATCCCTACCATTGCGATGATATACCTAAGGACGACCTGGTGGTGGTGGTGCTGGTGGTTGCACGTAGTTCTGATTTTGATCAACCTCATCCTCGTCATGGTCCTCCACCTCTGCAGTAGCAGCAGGAGCTACAGAAGCATCAACAGCAGCGCCAGAATTTTGCCCAGGGTAAATGGGAACGCGTTGTGCTTGTCCCACTTGATTTGGAAGGCGTTGTTGTTGTTGTTTTTGTTGTTGTTTTTGTTGTTGTTGTTGTTGTTGTTGTAGAGGTGCGTTAGGTGCAGCCGGTGGTGGTGGTGGAAGACGTGCGAGCAATTCATTAAACTCGTTATCAAGCTTTGTTTCGAAAGTCTTCTCCATCCCATCTATCTTCTCCATGGCCTCTTCAAATCTGTTTAGCACATCTGGCACATGTCCACTCATCATTTGCTGAAATTTATCATGCAACTCCTTGTTCATCATGTTCTCCTAGTCAGTCTCGTCAGCTTTGTGATCCTGCCATGGTTAGCAGCAATAGAAACACACAATAATATGATCCTACAGACTACTAACAATAGGTGGTGGTGGGTGTCACAAATCCGTCAAGCAAATCTCAAATTCTTACCAATTCTTACCTAGTAGGAGGCGATGATCGGCAACTGTCGCAGTCAAAACTCTCAAAGCTTGGATAGAGCGATTACCAGGGAGAGTCAAATGCACGACGTACATGTATGTGGAGCTAGGAAGGCTTATAATATGGCAGCAAAAAGGGTCAGCAATAATCAACTCAAAGATGCAAATTGAATAAATGCTCAACGACGGTACTGTGCTGGTCCTAGGCTAGACTCTGCTAGAGACGCGAGTCTAGAACACTAACAAAATCATGACGCTGCACGTAAACAAGGGAGGAGCACGCTCTGAATTTTTTTTCTTATTTTTTTCACTTTTTTGCACTTTTTTCCTCTCTTTTTTTGCTCGGCAACAAATTTTTTTAAAAAAGTCTACAAATGGTCTAAAAACTACCTTTTGATAAAAATTCCATACACCATTTTAGAAACAATCAGTATACTCTTGTTCATAAGGATAAAAATATTACTTTGCTTCCTATGACTCCTGATTCCATTTCGAAAGATGATATTAATAGAGCTAATAAAGCAAAACAAGAGAAAAATTAGAGTGAATATCAGATTGTGGAAAACAATTTGAGCAACAAATGAGGCCTAATAATAAACCATCTAGTGTTGCTTTTGAAATTAGATTGAAAAGTGCATGTTTACTTGCCAATCTGATATTGATGATCTAGATTTTAGCAAATCTGTTTGCTATGCTTTTGTGTGCAAAGAGGCATTATTTTCATTCGAGGATGTGCCTTCCTCTTTGCCCCCTGCTGTCACTAACATTTTGCAGGAGTTCGCTACCGTCTTTCCACAAGACGTGCCACCGGGATTACCACCTATTCGAGGGATTGAGCATCATTACCCAACCATGCACCATACCGTACCAATCCAGAGGAGATGAAGGAGATTATGCGTCAAGTACAGGAGCTGCTCGACAAAGGTTACATACGCGAATCTCTTAGTCCTTGTGCTGTTCCTATTATACTAGTGCCTAAAAAGGATGGTACGTCGCGTATGTGTGTTGATTGTAGAGGCATTAATAATATTACTATTCATTATCGTCATCCTATTCCTAGGCTAGATGATATGCTTGATGAATTGAGTGGCTCTACAATTTTCTGCAAAATTGATTTGCGTAGTGGACACCATCAAATTTGTATGAAATTGGGAGATGAATGGAAAACAACATTTAAAACTAAGTTTGGTTTATATGAGTGGTTAGTCATGCCTTTTGGGTTAACTAATGCACCTAGTACTTTCATGAGACTAATGAACGAAGTTTTACGTGCTTTCATTGGACGATTTGTGGTAGTCTATTTTGATGATATACTGATTTATAGCAGACCTTTGGAAGAACATTTGGGACATTTACGTTCTGTTTTTATTGCTCTACGTGATGCACGTTGGTTTGGTAACCTTGGGAAGTGCACCTTCTACACCGATCGAGTATCTTTTCTTGGCTATGTTGTTACTCCACAGGGAATTGAAGTTGATAAAGCCAAGATTGAAGCTATTGAGAGTTGGCTGCAACCCAAAACGGTCACACAAGTAAGGAGTTTTCTTGGCCTCGCTGGATTCTATAGGCGTTTTCTGAGAGATTTCAGCACCATTGTTGCACCTCTCAATGAGCTTACAAAGAAGGATGTGCCTTTTTTTTGGGGTACTGCACACGAAGAAGCCTTCACGGTACTGAAAGATAAGTTGACACATGCTCCTTTACTCCAACTTATTGATTTTATTAAGACTTTTGAGCTTGAATGTGATGCTAGTGGAATTGGATTAGGAGGTGTGTTATTACAAGGTGGCAAACCTGTTGCATACTTTTCTGAAAAATTGAGTGGGCCTAGTCTGAACTATTCTACTTATGATAAAGAATTATATGCTCTTGTTCGGACCTTAGAAACATGGCAACATTATTTATGGCTCAAGGAATTTGTTATACATTCTGACCATGAATCTTTGAAACACATTAAAAGTCAAGCAAAACTGAACATAGACATGCTAAATGGGTTGAATTCATTGAGACTTTCCCTTATGTCATTAAACACAAGAAGGGTAAATAAAATGTTATTGCTGATGCATTGTCTCATCGTTATACTATGCTTTCACAACTTGACTTTAAAATATTTGGTTTGGAGGCCATCAAAGATCAATATGTGCATGATGCTGAATTTAAAGATGTATTGCAGAATTGTAAGGAAGGGACACCTTGGAACAAGTTCATTCTTAACAATGGATTTGTGTTTCGTGCTAACAAGCTATACATTCCAGCTAGCTCCGTTCGTCTTTTGTTGTTGTAGGAGGCGCATGGAGGAGGATTAATGGGACACTTTGGCGTCAAGAAGACAAAGGATATACTTGCTACACATTTCTTTTGGCCAAAGATGAGACGGGATGTTGAGCGTTTTGTTGCTCGCTGCACTACATGTCAAAATGCTAAGTCACGACTCAATCCTCATGGTTTATATATGCCTTTGCCTGTACCTAGTGTTCCTTGGGAGGATATATCTATGGACTTTGTTTTAGGTTTACCTTGAACAAAGAAGAGGAGGGATAGCATATTTGTTTTCGTGGATAGGTTCTCAAAAATGGCACACTTTATACCATGTCATAAAAGCGATGATGCTGTTAATGTTGCTGATTTGTTCTTTCGTGAAATTATTCGCTTGCATGGTGTGCCAAATACTATTGTTTCAGATCATGATACTTAATTTCTTAGCCACTTTTGGAGATGCTTGTGGGCTAAGTTGGGGACTAAACTGCTTTTTAGTACTACTTGTCACCCCCAAACTGATTGACAAACTGAAGTAGTCAATAGAACATTGTCTACTATGCTTAGGGCTGTTTTGAAGAATAATAAGAAAATATGGGAAGAATGCTTACCTCATATTGAATTTGCTTATAATCGTTCATTGCATTCTACTACTAAGATGTGCCCTTTTGAAATTGTGTATGGTTTCCTACCTCATGCACCTATTGATTTGTTGCCTCTTCTATCTTCGAAGAAGGTTAATTTTGATGCTAAAGAATGTGCTGAATTGATTTTAAAAATGCATGAGTTAACTAAGGAAAACATTGAGCGTATGAATGCTAAATATAAACTTGCTGGAGATAAGGGTAGAAAACATGTTGTGTTTGCACCTGGAGATCTTGTGTGGTTACATTTGCGTAAGGATAGATTTCCTAATTTGCGCAAATCAAAGCTAATTCCACGTGCTGCTGGTCCTTTTAAGGTGTTAGAGAAAATAAATGATAATGCATATAAACTTGAGTTGCCTGTAGATTTTGGGGTCAGTCCCACTTTTAACATTGCAGATTTAAAGCCTTATTTGGGTGAGGAAGATGAGCTTTCGTCGAGGACGACTTCATTTCAAGAAGGGGAGGATGATGAGGACATCAATACCATTGTTACACCCACAACCCCTGCTGCTATACATACTGGACCAATTACTAGAGCTCGCGCACGCCAATTGAATTATCAGGTACTTTATTTTCTTGGTAACGATTCTAATGTTCATGAGAATATGATGCTGCCTAAATTGGATAAATTTGTTTTGCTTACAAATGAAGGGCCTAGTTTGGACAAGAAAGATGAACCTTGGAGCAAGTTCAAGCATGGAGATGATGGCATGCGCAAGGCGATCAAGAACGGAGTTACAAGTTATGATTTCAGGACTTTGAAGCCACCATAAGGAGTGCATGAAGCCTTGGACGATATATACAAGATGTCACTTCATAAATTTCGTCCAGAGGCTATTCTAGGTGCTGCGTCACCTTATTATTGGGCCAGGCCCATGGATTTTTGAAATACTTAAGTATAGGTTGTTTTTAGAGTCTGTATGTGTGGGGAAACAAGAGTTAGGGTTGGTTTCGGACCCCTCCTCCAAGGGCCATGAAATCCCCCCACCCTCTTCCTCCATATATACAGCCCTTAGGGCGTCGTTTGGACTTTGGGTTTTGTTTAGATTAAAGTTTGCCATAGCTGCAACTTCGCGTACTTTGTTTGTGTTCAACGACCAAACAAAGGCGTCACAGAACCCCACCTTTGATCAATAAAGCTTTCATCTTATATTCGCAATATCCAGATAGCAATCTTAGTTTCTTACTTGTTCTTCATTTGCCTGCAGGAATTAGACCTTCGTGGTCAGGTTGATCGTGCTCCGGCGTGGTCAATAACCTCTCGGAGATGGTTTAGCGATTGCTAAGGCGCAACGTCCTCGCACGTTCGTAGTCGGATCATCAAAGTTGACTTCCTCCAAAATGATAGCCACCATCTCATCGAAAGACGGGACACCATCGCCTCTATCACTAAGGGAAGTATGATCACTAATGTGCACAAGTCTCGTTACCGACAATACTCAAAAGGTAGTCTCGATGGGTAAGCGACGCAAAGGAGTAAGGCTATGATGTCTATCAATGGAATGGCAAGAATGATGTATCACGATACCAAGACGAGTTTACCGTTGTCACTTACGGTATGGTGTCAAAATGGTGGCATGAATACCAAGATGTAGTCGATGTGGTGGTTGTTCATGACGCGTCTGTGGCAAAGATGAGCGGTGGTGATGTTGATGTCGAACCGTACCTAGATAGCCAAAACACAAAAGGACACGGAACCGCAACTCAAATTCTCAAAGCTCGAAGTGGCAACAAGTGTCGGCGTGCGAAATGGGTAGGCAATGGTGGTGTTATGCGGAAGTGGTGATGGTGTATAGGTGGTAGGAGTGCGTATGCGGAAGTGGGGCGGTGGTGGTGATGAAAAATGAAAAAAAATCCAGTTTCGTCAGGGATCATCGGACATCCGGGATGGGCCGGTCGTCCGGTCGTCGGACGTCAGGAGACAGTCGGACGTCCGGTGCCTGGGCGAAAATTCGGGCACGAGAAGAACAGCTTGGGTTCGTGATGGGGATGGCGAAAATGGTCAAATCCGGAGGATTTTGTGGATGGGAAGGGTCGAGACAAAGGGGAAAAGGTAGATCCACTGAAGGCAAAGCAAATCCACGGATCAAATTCAACAAAATCTCAACACACCAACAAATCACAAAAAAAATTGGGGCTAACTTTTGTGGGGAATTTTGGAATTAGGGACGAAATCAACAAAAACTAGGCTAGAAACACAACGGGGAGGCTCCGAAATCGTGATCAACGTGGCTCTGATACCAATATGATGTAGGGTAGAACCCTAATCGGCCGATCTTTCACGAAAGGAGCGGATCCCGTGACAAACACGAAGAACACGAGGAGGGAAACGAGGGAAAACACGGGGGAAACATGAGAGAAACACTAAACCAACAAGAAATAGTCACACATGTGCCAGATCCTTGAGTACATAAGAAATCACATGATCCACGGACAACTAAGGATGATACAAAGGTAGCCGGTCTTCTCCATGAGGAGGTCTTGAATCCACAAGGGGATCTTCCCGTAACGGGGTCTTGAATCCAAAGGGATCTTCTTCGAAGAGGGGCCGCGGTCTCTCTCGTGGAGTAGATCCGATGTGGATGATCAATGCTCTATCTCTAAATAAGAGCTAAACCAATGCTGACCCTGGCTAGGATGAATAGGAGGTTTATTTATAGTCTTAGTGCAAATGGGGATGAAGTGAGGGGGTACATGGGCCTCGGGCCCTACTCCTGTGCACTGACAGGTACCGGACGTCCACTGGGGACCGGTCGTCCAGTGGCTCATGGGCGGCCGAACGTCCGGTAAGCGCCTGTCGTCCACTCATTCTGGCCCTGATGCTGGTGTAGCAGATTTCCGGAAGTGTCCGGTCGTCCGGTTGCCGGACATCCGGTGGCGTCGGACTTCCGCTCGCTGGGCTCGGGTACAGGGGCACCGGTTGTCCGGTCTAGGCCGGGCGTCCGCTTGCTGGGGTTCGGCTGGAGCTTCAGGCTCCGGACGTCCGGTCCCGACCGGTCGTCCTGTGGCCGGGACTTCTTCTCCAGCTCCTCTTATTCTCCATCTTCACGGCCATCTTCCTCTTCTGATCCTCCTTGCTCCTTAGCTTCTTCATGTCCAACTCCTTGATACCTGAGTATGCACAATGTGTCCATTTGAGGTAGTAGCCATATCTCATGTTCATCGAAGTGGAAATGTGAGAGGAGAGATGTCACCTCGGTTCCGAGAGCTCTTGCACGTGCTCGTGTCATGGGTCCGGTAGGCACTTGGTGAGACGATGGTAGGTCCATGGGGATGACCTTGGGATGCTCCACATCAAGTCATGAAGAAAGCAATAGCAACAAACTAGATGATCATAGTTCTAAGCTAACGGATGGGTCTTGTCCATCACCTTATTCTATAATGATGTGATCCCATTCATCAAATGACAACACATGTCTATGGCTAGGAAACTTAACCATGTTTGATTAACGAGCTAGTCAAGTAGAGACATACTAGGGACACTCTGTTTGTCTATGTATTCACACATGTATCAAGTTTCTGGTTAATACAATTCTAGCATGAATAATAAACATTTATCATGATATAAGGAAATATAAATAACAACATTATTATTGCCTCTAGGACATATTTCCTTCAGTCTCCCACTCGCACTAGAGTAAATAATCTATATCACATTGTCATGTGATTTAACACCAACAGTTCACATCTCCATGTGACTAATACCCAAAGGGTTTACTAGAGTGATGCGGAGCATCCTACGGTCATCCCCGTGGACCTACCATCGCCTCACGAAGTGCCAAGAGGACCCATGACACGAGCACGAGCTAGAGCTCTCGAGACCGAGGTGACTTCTCTCCTTAGTGACATTACACATGATCCTCTCGAGACATGGCTACTACCTAAGTCCAAAATGTTGTGCATGATCAGGTACCAAGAGGACCCTCCTGAAGATGCACGTGAAGACGGACAAGCCGCCAAGTCCACTGATGAAGAGGAACGCTGAAAGGACAAGAAGGCATCTCCAGGGCCCAGACATCCGGCCCCGAGCCCGAACATCCGGCCGCTGGAGGCATCCGCTACAGCAACCTCCCAGCCGCTGGACATCCGGCCCCGGCCCGAAAATCTGGCCTCTTGCCCAGATATCCGGACAAGCTGCAACATAGAACAGAAGGAAACCCCCGCCAGCCTCGACATCCGGCCCCTCCAGCCCGGACATCCGTCCTTCCACAAACGCCTGGTGATGCGGAGCATCCCAAGGTCATCCCCATGGACCCACCATCGTCTCACCAAGTGCCTAGCGGACCCATGACACGAGCACGTGCAAGAGCTCTCGAAACTGAGGTGACATCTCTCCTCTCACAAGTTCACTTCGATGCATATGAGACATGGCTACTACCTCAAATGGAGACATTATGCATACTCAGGTATGAAGGATTTAGCCATGAAGAAGCTAAGGAGCAAGGAGAATCAGAAGAGGAAGATGGGGCTGAAGAAGAAGAGACACGCATCAACTCCCTGGACAGCCCGGAACTTCCCATAGCATACATACATCATTGGTACATATATTGGTATCATCTCTTGTGTCACAAAGCTGTCATCGCATACACAATTGCTATCTTGGTTCGTGAAGCATTGCATGAGAAAAGGCTCAAGCAACAAAGAGCCAAACAAGCTTTTAAGCAAAAGGGAAAGATAAGGAAAGAGCTTTTAAGCGAGAACCATAACATCATACAACATTAAGATTGTCATACAAGATCATCTTGGAACATGTCATAGAAACACCTTGCATAGAGCATACTTGGGATAGAATTCATTGCATTTTTGCTAAGTAGGTTGTGCACAAGCCTTCGTATCCGCTTATTGTGCAATCGTGCTAGCATCTCTCTAGTGTTGTGCAACAAGAGAATTTGTGTGGATTCTACATTTTGGCTCATCCTTAGTTGCACGACCCCACTTATCTTCTTGTGTGTGTGTTTCTGTGTACCCTATATTGCTTCGTATACTTGTTGCATTGCAAACTTGCGAATCTTTTCCAACATTATTGAAGCTCACTTACAATTGCATCAAATTTTGTGCCACCATCCTAACCAAGCTCCACCATAAGCTTTTACTTGTGTAGGTGTGAGAAACCGACAAGAATTGGTACCAATTGTGCTATTTCCTTGTCCACATTGGAGTGATCATTGATCCACTTTCAACTTCGGTCAAGGTACATTTGGTATTCGTTCTTCTCTTTCTACCACTCACATTTTTATCTTGGAATGATGGATAGGCCAAGTACTTCTACCAACCCACTCTTCATTGAGCACGACGATGACATGAACTTCTATGTCACCAAGAGCCACCTCTTTGGTGCACAACATGCTTTGCATCAAGAGCAACAAGCAACGAGTGACCGCATCGACAACCTCGCCGCCAACTTGCGAATCTCCGAGCAACGTACAAGGGACTACTTCGACCACAAGCTCGACGATAACAAGCAAGAGAACGACCCAAGAATGGATGAGATTCGCGCTTTGTTGCTCAACCGCTCTTCTTCCACTTCGTCTTCATCAAGAAGGAGCCGCTCAAGTCGACACTCCGACTTCACCCTCTCTGGCTCAAGTACACCGACATCGAACACCCTTCAACGTGCCGCGCGCAACGATCGTCAAGAAAGCCTCAATCCTCTACGCGACACCAACTCTCAAGCGCACCGTCAACGTCAAACCCAAGAGGCTTTTGCGCTAGCACGCGAATGGCAACAACAACGCCAACATGAAGAGGAAGAGCGAGCGCGTCTACACCAAGATGCACAAGATGCCGAGGCACAACGACAAGAACAACAACTCCGTGATGCTCAAGCACTTGAGGCGCAACAAGCCCTCCAAGATTCAAGTCGAGCCATAGCCAATCTGATGCAGAGCATCCTACGATCATCCCCATGTACACTTCGACTACTCCCCAAGCCCCAAGAGGACATACGATGAGACCTCAACCATACGCCATTGGACACAAGGTGAACTCACTCCTCCTCGAACCGTCACTTTCCACATATGATACATGGCTACTACCTCATGCATGGACCTTGCATATACTCAGGTACAACTGAGACGACCATGGAGGATCCAAGGACCAAGGCCAAGCATGGAAGAGGAGAAGGAAGAAGAAGCAGGGACAAGCTTCTGGAAAGCCCGGAACTTGCGGCCTCTGCCCGGAACTTCCGGCCCCCGGAGTCCAGACCAGCCCCGAGCACGCCAACTCTCTGGATAGCCCGGAACCCGGCCGGAACCTGCCCGGAACTTCCGCCCCCCGGAGTCTAGACCAGCCCCGAGCACGCCAACTCTCTAGATAGCCCGGAACCCGACCGGAACCTGCCCGGAACTTCCGGAGCCTGAAACTTCCGACCCCACCCGGAACTTTCGGCATGCCTGCGTGCAAAGACTCGGGCCAAGGGCCCATGCATCCCCCCTCTCACTTACCCCTTCGTGGGCTGGCATTATATATACACCCCTACCTCCTCCTAGTTAGGGTCAGCATTGGTTTAGCTCATATGTGAGATAGAGCTTTGCTCATCCATTACGGATCTACTCCACATGAGAGACCGCAGCCTCTACGGAGAAGATCCCTTTGGATTCAAGACCTCCTTGCGGAGAATAACATCAAGACCTCCTCACGGAGAAGACCGGTTACCTTTGTATCGTCCGTTGTTGACTTTGGATCTTGTATCTTCCTTTGTATTCATGGATCTAGCGCATGTGTGCTCATACTTGTTGGTTTGAGTGTTCTCTTGTGTTCCCCTTGTGATTTTCCCCTCGTTTCCCTCCTCGTGTTCTTCGTGTTCATCGCGGGATCCGCTCCTTTCGTCAAAGATCGGCCGATTAGGGTTCCTACCCTACATCATCTTGGTATCATGAGCCACGTTGATCACGATTTCAGAGCCTCCCCTCGTTGCTTTCTAGCCTAATTTTGTTGTGTTCTTCCCCAATTTCGAAAATCCCCACCAAAATTAGCCCCAATTTTTCTATGATTTGTTGGTTTGACGAAGTTTTGTTGGATTTGATCCATAGATTTGCTTGGTTTCAAGTGGATCTAGCATCTCCCCAAGTTTACCCACTTTCCATCCATGAAATCCTCCCAATTTTGACCCTGAAAATTGAGTTTTTCCGCCCCCGTTCTCAGATCCGGAATTGAGGGTTCGTCCTGGAAGAAATTCCACGACCCTCGGAACTTCCGGGCTAAATAGAAAGTTTACACCATAACTCCCCAGACTCCCCGTAGTTTTTCCGCGACCCCCGGAACTTCCGGCCACCCCCCGGAACTTTCGGAGCCCGGATCTTCCGGCCACCCCCCGGAACTTTCGGAGCCCGGAACTTCCGGGCCTAGGCCCGGAACTTCCGGCCTAACCCGAAACATTACACAAAATTTCAGCATCAGCCTTCTTCACCATTTTCATCACAACTTTTCACCCCGAACTCCGATTTGAGTGTTCTTTGGCTCGTTTTGAAGCTATCGACATGCCCGAGGACCTTACCTTGGTTTCACAACCTTTTTACACCATCAAATTTTGTGAATTTTGGCATCTTTTCCTAGGGCTTCCACCACATCATCCGCTACACCACCGCCGACTTCCACAACCTAACCAATTTTGTTCCCCATTGCATATGTGGTTGCTTGAGTAGTGATTCGAGTCTCCTAAGGTGTTTTGGCTACTTAGGGACGGTTGTTTCCTCATCAACCACCACCACCACTTCTGCATAGCTTTACCCACCATACACTTCTTTCACCACAACTTAACCCAATTTTGTTGTGTTGTGAGTTGTGTCTCCTAAGGTGTTCTGGCTACTTAGGGACCGTGCTTCCAACTCCGACACCATGTATAGTCCAACACCTTACCATCCATTTCTGCATTGCCTACTCGCAAACCACCACTGCATTCCCGCTACCCCTATTTGACATTTGACATTTGAGATTTTGAGTTCGCGGTTTTTCCATTTCCTAAGGTGTTTTGGCTACTTAGGGACGAGTCTCCATCATCTTGGTATCTCCATCAAGATCACCGCCACTCATCATCGCCACGGAGGGTAACCTCCATATCATCTCGGTATCGTGGTATCCCTCCATTGTATATTCCCTTGCCATGGCATTGATAACCCCTAGCGCATTTTGCGTCACTTGCCTATCGAGACTGGCCATTTGAGTATTGCCGGCAACGTTACTTGTGCACATTAGTGATCTACACCATACATTGCATACATACCATACCATATCGGTATCATCTTGGTATCATATCATCCTTTATGCCACAAGTTTGTTCCCGCATATATACTTACCTATTTATGATGAATATGATGATGAGCATGTTGAGTTGCCTAGTTGTGATGCTATGCTCCATAGGATACCATGTGAATATTCTCTTGGTCACATCATGTTCGACAATCCTTTAAACTTGTCATTTGCTATGAGTGAGATATCCCATATTGCATCATTACAATCTCAACATAGTAAGTATGCTTGCCCCATTAAAATAAATCCCATTTGCACTTATGGCATAGATGACGAGATGATGGTCATTGGATTTTGTTTTTCATGGGATGATATTGCCATGCTTCCTTTACATGATTTGCGCAATTCATCTACTATGCCATGCCATTATCACCATCTTACAACTATGCATTGTTTGGATGTTGTCAATATTCTCCGTGTGATGTTTCCACTAATGCTCATGAGGAGACCCCCATAGTTTCCTCATACATATTAGGAGATTTTGATGCATTCCATACTTTGCATGATTCCCATAATTGCTTGCACCATATGCATTCCATGAATAACAATGCTCTACATATTTCTTGTGATGCATTACACAATTTGAGTCTCCATTATGCTATACATAACAGCAAACCTATCATGATGGATGACATGGTTCTATATCACGCATCTCATTTATTCGAGCATTGGATATTTTGTGCTAACCAACACAAGCACGTTCGCATCATGATGGATGATGTGTACATCTACCACGCACACACAATTTTCCCTTTGTCTTTGTTTTGTGTAGGTACTCACGTATACTCGTCAACCTCTCAATCCCAAGAGTTGACGAAATGAGCTCTTGAGAGCAAAGATGACTTGGGATCCCATGAACTATCCTTCCCACCGCTCTCTTCGCGCAACGACTACGCGCATCTCTTTCACTTGGCTCTCACATGGCTATGGGCTATATACCGCTTGTCGCTTCATGCTCATTTTACCGTGTTCACTTTGCATGCTATGCTTGTTTCTATGCATTTGCCATGCAATTGTGACCCTTGCTTGCATTTACCCTGATTCACCATTTTACTACTCATACGTGTATTTACACGCTTGGTGGAAATCCTTGTTGCTATTTCCATGTTTATCATGTGCCTCATGCTATTGTTGCTTGTTGTGTTGGGAGAGTCATGATGTCCCATTACTATTCACATATGGCCTCTCGCCAATACATTGTTGATACTTTGCTCATATCCTCCTTTCATTCTTGTGCTATGTCATGTGAATTACCCATGCACACTATTTGCACCCATGACATGCTTGACATGATTACCTCTAGTATGTTGCATCTTTGCACTACTAGCTTGCACCACTTGATCGCTTTGATTGCTTGCTTTGTTGCATCACCCATGTTCCACTATTACTCGCTTTCTTGGGTTGATGACATACATGTTCATGCCTCTCACATGATATCTCTTGTTCATTGTCTCTTGCCTCCAATTGTTGCATCTATGCTTATTGATCTTGGAGACTTGGACACTTTACTTGTGATGCATGCTTGCTTGATTGCGCCTATACTATGAAATGTTCCCTTGTCCTTTCTTATGATGAGCATGATGCATACACTTGTTGGGTATCTTACCACATGAATGATTGGTTTTGCATTTCCGCTAACCTCATTTGTTTTTCCGAGTGTTTGTCATGTTATTTCATTTTGAAGGACTCACAAGGTGGTACCACCATGAGACAACTTGGTCATGTGAAGGCATACAAGATGTGCAATACCAACATTTGCGAGAATCTCCAAAAGGTGAACTCCTTCCCTTTGAGCCATCCTCAATTACACATATTGGATGGGTCACTCTTTCATTGTTGTCTCCCTCTTATTGTCTACATGATACATCTCGCGAACAGAGGAGCGACATTGGAGATTGGCTCTATGGACCTTCAAGTTGAGGAGCGCTCGGACTTATTAGATGCACCTTCGAACCTCCACTCATGCCACGACATCGAACATTGGTACACCAACACCTCCTTATTTGTTGATTGTGCTCACACATGGCATGCTCGATGGACATATCATACAAATGACAAATTTGCATCGTATGCATGGATTGACTCATATTATGATTGCCTTATTGCATCTTGTATTTCTATGTCATCCATGATATATGAGCTTGTGCACTTCCTTAGCAAAATTGTTGTGATATACCTTCATGGCATATTCGTACATCATGATCTTATTTCCTACCATCAATTGCATGATCACATCACATTGAGCATCCATTGCCATATTCATGCTATTGATAAATCGTCTCACTATGACATCATTTTGCACCGTGGTTGCATTGATCACATTCACAACACATGTGTGTGCACAATGATTGCATTTTCTCCCATGAATGCTTTGCATATCTTTCTAGATAATCTTGATAAGCTTCATGCACTTTGTCACGAACAATCTTGGCGCACGGACTCATTCTTACATGATGGACACTTTGTGTGCGCTAACCATTGTATTTCCGAGTGTTGTTTGTGTTTGCTATTTTTCGCATGTATACCACTCCGGCGACACCTTGGAGTACTTGGATTGTGCAATGTCTTCAACAACGTCCAACTACAAGTCCATCCACAACAACCGTTTCCATGGTGGTGAGGATCACGATCCAAGGTCGGATCTTTCCCAAGGGAGGGGAGATAATGCGGAGCATCCTACGATCATCCCCATGTACAATTCGACTACTCCCCAAGCCCCAAGAGGACATACGATGAGACCTCGACCATACGCCATTGGACACAAGGTGAACTCACTCCTCTTTGAACCGTCACTTTCCACATATGAGACATGGCTACTACCTCATGCATGGACCTTGCATATACTCAGGTACAACCGAGACGACCATGGAGGATCCAAGGACCAATGCCAAGCATGGAAGAGGAGAAGGAAGAAGAAGCAGGGACAAGCTTCTGGAAAGCCCAGAACCTCCGGCCTCTGCCTGGAACTTCCGGCCCCCGGACCTTCCGGCCTACCCGGAACCTCCGGAGTCCGAACCAGCCCTGAGCACGCCAACTCTCTAGATAGCCCGGAACCCGGCCGGAACCTGCCCGGAACTTCCGGCCTGCCTGTGTGCAAAGACTCGGGCCAAGGGCCCATGTATCCCCCCTCTCACTTACCCCTTCATGGGCTAGCACTATATTTACTCCCCCACCTCCTCCTAGTTAGGGTCAGCATTGGTTTAGCTCATATGTGAGATAGAGCTTTGCTCATCCATTACGGATCTACTCCATGAGAGAGACCGCGGCCTCTACGGAGAAGATACCTTTGGATTCAAGACCTCCTTGCGGAGAAGAACATCAAGACCTCCTCATGGAGAAGACCGGTTACCTTTGTATCGTCCGTTGGTGACTTTCGATCTTGTATCTTCCTTTTTGTTCATGGATCTAGCACATGTGTGATCATACTTGTTGGTTTGAGTGTTGTCTTGTGTTCCCCTTGTGATTTTCCCCTCGTTTCCCTTCTTGTGTTCTTCGTATTCATCGCGGGATCCGCACATTTTGTGAAAGATCGGTCGATTAGGGTTCCTACCCTACATCACAACCGAGTCCGACAAGCTCGTGAACATGAAGAAGCACTTCGCAAAGAAGCTCACCAAAGAAGATTTCAAGCTCGCGTGCATCATCAAGTTCCTCAAGATCTTCCTCGAGCTCGACAAGCTCCTCCACAAGCTCGCCAAGAACATCAAGTTCATCAAGATCAGGAAGACAATGGAAATCCTCCACGACAAGCGCAACATGAGGTTAACAACCCTCCTCACCAAGAGCAACACGAGATTGACAATCATCAACAACATGGACGTCATCATCCTCAACCCCAACACAACGAAGAGCAATGCTACGGCAAGCTAAAGTTCACCATGCCCAAGTTTAATGGAAGCAACAAACCCGAAGAGTACCTATCATGGGCATTGAAAGTCGACAAAATCTTCCGTTTGCACAATTATGACAAAGAGAAGAAGATCGCGATGGCATCCCTTGAGTTCCAAGACTATGTCCTCATTTGGTGGGAACAAGTTATCAAGCACCGAGAGGCAAGAGGTGAACCACCCATCACTACTTGGGCACAAATGAAGGATGTCATGAGAGCACGCTTCGTGCCTAACTACTACAACCGCGACCTATTCAAGAAACTCCAACTACTCAAGCAAGGAACCAAGAGCGTTGAAGAGTACTACAAGGAGACAGAGATTGCCATGATAAGAGACAATGTCACGGAAGATGATGAGCAAACTACAGCACGTTTCTTGAATGGACTCAACCATCCTATCAAGAATATTGCTGATTTCCAATCATACTCGAACCTCATCGAGCTAGTGCATCAAGCTACAAAAGTGTAACGTCAAGTGCAAGATGATTTCAAGTATGCCAACTTCTCATCCAAGTCATACAGCTTCTCCAACACCCAAGCTTCAATGACGCCAACACCGTCTACCAAGCCTTCTACAAGCAACGTTGACAAGTCGAGTTCCAAGAAAGCTTTGTCAACTCCAAGTCATCCTCCTACTACAAGAAACTTCAAGTCGAGAGCTTCATCATCATCCACTCCAACCGATGAGACCGTCAAGACGAGTTCATTCAAATGCTTCACATGCGGAGGCTGAGGCCACAAGTCCTATGAGTGCACCAACGAGCAGACCATGATCCTCAACAACGACGACACTTATGACTCAATGAGTGAAGGAGAAATGGACGCCATAGAGCAAGTCGCCGTGCACCAGCAAGTGAACAATGACGAGGAACACGTCTTTTGCGATGAATATTAAAGTCCCGCTCTTGTTGTCTCCAAGGTCTTGACTCTCCATCATCACCAAGAAGAAGACCAAAGATGCCATATCTTTCACACCAAGGCCGGCATCAATGGAAGATCCATCAAGGTCATCATCAATGGAGGGAGTTGTCATAATCTCGCAAGTGAAGAACTTTTCTCCAAGCTCCAATTGCCCAAGGCGAAGCACCCACATCCATACAAAGTACAATGGATTAGTGACTCCGGCACTCTCCAAGTCGAGCATGAAGTACAAGTCTCCTTCAAAATTGGCGCCTATGAGGACACCTTAGAGTGCGACGTCGTTCCAATGACCGTTTGCCACCTTCTCCTTGGACGCCCATGGCAATTTGATAGAGGAGTCGTCCACAACGGCCGAACGAACCACTACATCTTCAAGATGAAGGGAAAGGAGTACATACTTCGTCCCATGTCTCCAAGCAAAGTGATCGCCGACAAGCAAGCCACCCATCGTGGAGATAATAGTGAGAGAGTGAGCCGCCAAAAAGAGAGTGAGCACCACAAGCCCAAATCGAGCGCCTCCACGATGAGTGAAAAGAAGAACTTAGTCCTATTTGCCACCAAAAGTGAGATAAGAGGAGTTTGCGAGAACCACAAACTAACACCTCTTACACTCTTCCTCTAGTGTAGTCTTCTCTTTTGCAGGAATTTCCCGATGTTTTCCCCGACGAGCTACATCCGGGACTACCTCCAGTACGAGGCATCGAGCACCGGATCGACCTCATCCCCGGAGCACCTCTTCCGAACAAATCTCCCTACCACGTCAATCCCGAAGAAACCAAAGAAATACAAAGGAAAGTAAAGCATCTCATAGACCATGGACATGTGCATGAAAGTTTGAGCCCTTGTGCCGTCCCAGTCATTCTTGTGCCAAAACGAGACGGTAGTTTTCGCATGTGCTCTGATTGTAGACCTATCAATGCTATCACCATTCGCTATAGGTATCCCATTCCACGCCTTGATGATATGCTTGATGAACTTAGTGGTGCCAGTATATTTTCCAAAATTGATCTTAAGAGTGGTTACTATCAAATCCGCAAACAAGGGGTGATGAATGGGAAACCACTTTCAAAACCAAGTTTGGGTTGTATGAGTGGTTAGTCATGCCTATGGGTTTATCGGAAGCACCGAATACTTTTATGCGCCTTATGAATCATGTCTTTTGCCCTTACATTGGTGTGTTTCTTGTGGTCTACTTTGATGATATCCTTGTTTATAGCATATCTCTTAAAGATCATGTCACCCATGTTCGAACCGTTTTACAAACTCTTCGAAAAGATCATCTCTATGCTAATATGGAAAAATGCCTTTTTGGCGTTGACAAGCTTTTTTTTTGGGTTTTGTTGTATCTTCTAAGGGTGTTCATGTAGATGTGTCCAAGATCAATGTTATTAAGACTTGGCCCCAACCAACCTACTTGCAACAAGTGCATAGCTTTCTTGGCATTGCGGGTTTCTATCATCGCTTTGTGAAAGATTTTAGCACCATTGCCTCTCCTTTACATGCTTTGAGCAAGAAGAATGCGCCTTTTGTTTGCGGACCATCCCAAGATAAGGCTTTCAATGAGCTTAAGAATTTGCTTACTCATGCTCCCGTGCTTGCATTACCCAACTTTGACAAACCTTTTGGAATTCATTGCGATGCTAGTGGTAATGGCATAGGAGGTGTGTTAACGCAAGAGAAGCGCCCCATAGCTTACTTTAGTGAGAAACTTTCCGGAGCGCAACTCAATTACCCCATCTATGACAAAGAGCTCTTTTCTTTAGTGCATGTTTTACATGAATGGGAACACTATCTTCGCCCTCATGAATTCATTATTCATACCGATCATGAAACGCTCAAGTATCTTAAGGGCCAAACCAAGTTGAACAAGCGTCATGCTAAATGGAGTGAATTTATTGAGTCTTTTCCTTATGTCATCAAGAACATTAAAGGTAAGGAAAACATTGTGGCGGACGCCCTCTCCCGCATATGCATGCTTGTTACTCAACTTCAATTGGATGTCATTGGCTTTGAGCATATAAAAGACTTGTATGGGCATGATCCTACTTTTGCTATTCCTTATGCCAAGTGTTTGATGCACACCTCTTGGGAACGCTATTACATCAAAGATGGATATCTTATGAGATCTAACAAGCTTTGCATCCCCGAGTCTTCTCTTCGTTTGTTGCTTTTGCAGGAATCTAATGGAGGAGGCTTAATGGGACATTTTGGACGCGACAAGACTTTCGCCACACTCACCAAGAACTACTATTGGCCCAAGATGTTTCGCGATGTCAACCGCTTCACCACCCGATGATCTACATGTCACAAAGCTAAGTCTAAAGCTCAATCCCATGGCCTTTACATGCCTCTCCCAATTCCATATCAACCATGGGAAGATATTAGCATGGATTTTGTACTTGGATTGCCTAGGACTAGAAATGGAAAGGATTTGATATTTGTCGTTGTGGACCGATTCTCTAAGATGGCACATTTCATTCCTTGCAACAAGATAGATGATTCTTCACATGTTGCCAATCTCTTTTGTAGGGAAATATTGCATCTACATGGAGTGCCAAAGACGATCGTCTCGGACCGTGACGTCAAGTTCCTTAGCTACTTTTGGAAGACCCTATGCGCCAAGCTCGGAATGAAGCTACTCTTCTCCATGGCGTATCATCCACAAACCGATGGCCAAACGGAGGTTACCAACCGCACACTCTCTGCTCTACTTCAAGTACTCATCAAGAAGAACATCAAGGAGTGGGAGGAGTGTCTACCTATCGCTGAGTTCGCCTACAACCGAGCAAAACACTCAACAACCGGCAAGTCCCCCTTCGAGGTCGTCTACGGATTCAACCCATTGTCACTAGGACATTCCTCCTCTTCCAATCCAAGAGCGCATCAATTTGGACGCAGTGCACATGTGAATCATCTCAAGAAGGTGCATGAAGATACAAGGCATTCCATCGAGCGCCAAGTACAATGACTTACGACTAAGCTCAACATCAACAAGCACCCTATGGTATTCAACATTGGAGATCTTGTGTGGCTACACCTTTGCAAGGACCGCTTTCTCCAAGAACGCAAGTCCAAACTTTGACCACGAGCGGATGGACCCTTCAAGGTCCTTGCACGTTACAACAACAACACATACAAGATCGACATTCCACGCGACAAGTAATCCATGAGCAACATCTTCAACGTCAAAGATGTCTTTCCCTACCATGGTGATGAAGAATTTGATCCGAGGATGGATCTTCCCCAAGGGAGGGGAGATGATGCGGAGCATCCCAAGGTCATCCCCATGGACCCACCATCGTCTCATCAAGTGCCTAGCGGACCCATGACACGAGCACGTGCAAGAGCTCTTCATGTAGGGTAGGGACCCTAATCAGACGATCTTTCATGAAAGGAGTGGATCCCGCGATGAACACGAAGAACACAAGGGGGAAACGAGGGGAAACACAAGGGAAAACACGGGAGAATCACTAAACCAACACAAGATAGTCACACATGTGCTAGATCCTCGGATACGTAAGAGTTCACATGGTACACGATCAACTACGGATAATACAAGGGTAGCCGGTCGTCTCTGTGAGGAGGTCTTGATGTTCTTCTCTGCGAGGAGGTCTTGAATCCAAAGGGATCTTCTTTGAAGAGGTCGCGGTCTCTCTCGAGGAGTAGATCCGATGTGGATGGGCAATGCTCTATCTCTCAAATGAGCTAAACCAATGCTAACCCTCGCTAGAAGGAATAGGAGGACTATATATAGTCTTAGTGCAAAAGAGGGGGCGAAGGGGTACATGGGCTGCGGCCCAACACGAAACAACACACAGGTGTGGGACATCTGGGAGTCACTGGTCGTCCGGAGGCTCGCGAGGGTTCGTACGTCCGGTGCCTGTCGGACGTCCGTAGATTCGGCTCGGGTGGTCTTCGGTCGGACGTCCAGGCGTCAGTCGTCCGTGGGTCATCGAAAGTCCATAGTTTTGGCTCGGGTGTGGAAGGGTCGGACGTCCGGAGCCTGGAGATCGTCGGACGTCCGGTCCTGGCCGGTCGTCCGGAGCCTGTAGCTTCTTCTACATCATCTCTTCTTCTTCTTCTTCTCCGTCTTCACGTCCATCTTCCTCTTCTTCTTCTCCTTGCTCCTTAGCTTCTCCATGATACCTGAGTATGCACAACGTGTCCATATGAGGTAGTAGCCATGTATCATGTGCATCAAAGTGGAAATGTGAGAGGAGAGATGTCACCTCAGTTTCAAGAGCTCTTGCACGTGCTAGTGTCATGGGTCCACTAGGCACTTGGTGAGACAATGGTAAGTCCATGGGGATGACCTTGGGATGCTCCGCATCATCTCCCCTCCCTTGGGGAAGATCCGTCCTCGGATCAAATTCTTCATCACCATGCTAGGGAGAGAGATCTTTGACGTTGAAGATGTCGCTCACGGAGAACTTGTCGTGTGGAATGTCGATCTTGTAGGTGTTGTCGTTGTAGCGTGCAAGCACCTTGAAGGGTCCATCCGCTCATGGTTGAAGCTTGGACTTGCGTTCGTGTGGAAAGCGGTCCTTGCGAATGTGTAGCCACACGAGATCACCAATGTTGAAGACCATGGGGTTCTTGTTGATGTTGAGTTTGGTCGCAAGTCATTGTACTTGGCATTCGATAGTAGGTGTTGTATCTTCATGCACCTTATTGAGATGATTCACACGTGCACTTGCGTCCAAATTGATGCACTCTTGGAGTGGTAGAGGAAGAATGTCCAATGGTGATAATGGGTTCAATCCGTAGACGACCTCGAAGGGGGACTTGCTGGTTGTTGAGTGTTTTGCTCGGTTGTAGGTGAACTCAGCGATAGGTAGGCACTCTTTACCACTCCTTGATGTTCTTCTTGATGATTACTCAAAGTAGAGCGGAGAGTGTGCGGTTGGTCACCTCCGTTTGGCCGTCGATTTGAGGATGGTAAGCCGTGGAGAAGAGTAGCTTGATTCCGAGCTTGGCACATAGGGTCTTCCAAAAGTAGCTAAGGAACTTAACGTCGCGGTCCGAGACGATAGTCTTTGTCACTCCATGTAGACGCAATATTTCCCTACATAAGAGATTGGCAACATGTGAAGCATCATCTATCTTGTTGCAAGGGATGAAATGTGCCATCTTGGAGAAAGGGTCCACAACAACAAATACCAAATCCTTTCCATTTCTAGTCCTAGGCAATCCAAATACGAAATCCATGATAATATCTTCCCATGATAGATATGGAATTTGGAGAGGCATGTAAAGGCCATGGGATTGAGCTTTAGACTTAGCTTTGCGACATGTAGAGCATCGGTTGGTGAAGCGATTGACATCGCGAAACATCTTGGGCCAAAAGTAGTTCCTCGAGGGCGTAGCGAAACTCTTGTCGCGTCCAAAATGTTACATTAGGCCTCCTCCATGAGATTCCTGCAAAAGCAACAAACGAAGAGAAGACTCGGGAATGCAAAGTTTTTTTTTATCTCTCATAAGATATCCATCTTTGATGTAATAGCGTTCCCAAGAGGTGTGTGTGTCAAACACTTGGTATAAGGAGTAGCAAAGGTAGGATCGTGCTCATACAAGTCGTTTATATGCTCAAAGCCAATGACATCCAATTCAAATTGAGTAACAAGCATGCATATGCAGGAAAGGGCATCCGCCACAATGTTTTCTTTACCTTTAATGTACTCGATGACATAAGGAAAAACTCAATAAATTCACTCCATTTAGCGTGACGCTTGTTCAACTTGGTTTGGCCCTTAAGATACTTGAGTGTTTCATGATCGGTATGAATGATAAACTCATGAGGGCGAAGATAGTGTTCCCATTCATGCAAAACGTGGACTAAGGCATATAGCTCTTTGTCATATATGGGGTAATTGAGTTGCGCGCCGGAGAGTTTCTCACTAAAGTAAGCTATGGGGCGCTTCTCTTGCGTTAACACACCTCCTATGCCATTACCACTAGCATCGCAATGAATCTCAAAGGGTTTGTCAAAGTTGGGTAAAGAAAGCACGGGAGCATGAGTAAGTAAATTCTTAAGCTCATTGAAAGCGGTATCTTGGGATGGTCCCCAAACAAAAGGCGCATTCTTCTTGCTCAAAGCATGCAAAGGCGAAGCAATGGTGCTAAAATCTTTGACAAAGCGACGATAGAAACCCGCAAGGCCAAGAAAGCTATGCACTTGTCGCAAATTGGTTGGTTGTGGCCAAGTCTTAATAGCATTGATCTTGGACTCATCAACATGAACACCCTTATAAGAGACAACAAAACCCAAGAAAACGAGCTTGTCAATGCAAAAAAGGCATTTCTCCATATTAGCATAGAGATGCTCTATTCAAAGAGTTAGCAAAACGGTTCGGACATGGGTGACATGCTCTTTGAGAGACTTGCTAAAAACAAGGATATCATCAAAGTAGACCACAACAAACACACCAATGTAAGGGCGAAAGACATGATTCGTAAGATGCATAAAAGTACCCGGTGCTTCCGATAGACCCATAGGCATGTCTAACCACTCATACAATCCAAACTTGGTTTTGAAAGGGGTTTTCCATTCATCACCCTCTTGTATGCGTATTTGATAGTAACCACTCTTAAGATCAATTTTCAAAAAGATAGTGGCACCGCTAAGTTCATCAAGGCATGGAATGGGATACCTATAACGAACGGTTGTAGAATTGATAGGTCTACAATCGGAGCACATGCGAAGGCTACCATCTCGTTTTGGCACAAGAATGACTGGGACGACACAAGGGCTCAAACTTTCACGCACATGTCCATGGTCTATGAGATGCTTTACTTGCCTTTGTATTTCTTTGGTTTCTTTGGGGTTGATGCGGTAGGGAGCTTTGTTCGGAAGAGGTGCTCCGGGGATGAGGTCGATGCGGTCCTCAATGCCTCATAGTGGAGGTAGTCCCGAAGGTAGCTCGTCGGGGAAAACATCATGAAATTCCTGCAAAAGAGAAGACAACACTAGAGGAAGAGTGTGAGAGGTGTTAGCTTGTGGTGCATTGTCCTTGCATAAAAGGATGTAGTGTAGGACACTAGATGGGTTCTCACACACTCCACTTATCTAACTTTTGGTGGCAAATAGGACTAAGTTCTTCTTTTCTTTCATCGTGGAGGTGTTCGATTTGGGCTTGTGGCGCTCATTCTCTTTTTGGTGGCTTGCTCTCTCACTATGGTCTCCACGATGGGTGGCTTGCTTGTCGGCGATCACTTGGCTTGGCGCCATTGGATGAAGGACGTACTCCTTGCCCTTCATCTTGAAGATGTAGTGATTCGTTCGGCCGTTGTGGATGACTCCTCTATCAAATTGCCATGGGCGTCCAAGGAGAAGGTGGCAAACGGTCATTGGAACGACGTCGCACTCCAAGGTGTCTTCGTAGGCACCAATTTTTAAGGAGACTTGTACTTGATGCTCGACTTGGATAGTGCTGGAGTCACTAAGCCATTGCACTTTTTATGGATGTGGGTGATTTGTCTTGGGCAATTGGAGCTTGGAGCAAAGTTCTTCACTTACGATATTATGAAAACTCCCTCCATCCATGATGACCTTGACGGATCGTCTATTGATGCCCGCCTTGGTGTGGAATATGTGGCATCTTTGGTCTTCTTCTTGGTGATCCTGGAGAGTCAAGACCTTGGAGACAACAAGAGCAGGACTTGAATCTTCATCGCAAAAGACTTGTTCCTCTTCATCATTCAATTGCCGGTGCATGGCGACTTGCTCAAGAGCGTCCATTTCTCCTTCACTCATCGAGTCGTATGTGCCGTCGTCATTAAGGATCATGGTCCTCTTGTTGGTGCACTCATAGGACTTGTGGCCTCGGCCTCCAGATGTGAAGCATTTGAAGGAACTCGTCTTGACGGTCTCATCGTTGGAGTGGATGATGACGAAGCTCTCGACTTGAAGTTGCTTGTAGTAGGAGGATGACTAGGAGTTGACGAAGCTTTCTTGAAACTCGACTTGTCGACGTTGCTTGTAGAAGGCTTGGTAGACGTTGTTGGAGTCGTTGAAGCTTGGGTGTTGGAGAAGCCATAGGACTTGGATGAGAACTTGGCATACTTGAAATCGTCTTGCACTTGACGTTCCGCCTTTGTAGCTTGATGCACTAGCTCAATGTGGTTCGAGTATGGTTGGAAGTCGGCGATCTTCTTGATAGGATTGTTGAGTCCATTCAAGAAACGTGCCATCGTTTGCTCATCATCTTCCATGACATTGGCTCTTATCATGGCAATCTCCATCTCCTTGTAGTACTCTTCAACGCTCTTGGTTCCTTGCTTGAGTAGTTGGAGTTTCTTGAAGAGGTCACGG
This sequence comes from Triticum urartu, assembly GCF_003073215.2. Taxonomy (NCBI): domain Eukaryota; kingdom Viridiplantae; phylum Streptophyta; class Magnoliopsida; order Poales; family Poaceae; genus Triticum; species Triticum urartu. Next base: position 367,963,419 of record NC_053028.1, on the reverse strand, counting down.
TTGTAGTAGGTAGGCACGAAGCATGCTCTCACGACATCCTTCATTTGTGCCCAAGTAGTGATGGGTGGTTCACCTCTTGCCTCTCGGCGCTCGATGACTTGTTCCCACCAAATGAGGACATAGTCTTGGAACTCAAGGGATGCCATAACGATCTTTTTCTCTTCGTTGTAGTTGTGCAAACGGAAGATCTTGTCAACTTTCAATGCCCATGATAGGTACTCTTCGAGATCGTTGCTTCCGTTGAACTTGGGCATTGTGAACTTGAGCCTGCCGTAGCGTTGCTCTTCATTGTGTTGGGGTCGGGGATGATGACGTCCATGTGGTTGATAATTGTCCAACTCGTGTTGCTCTTGGCGTGGAGGGTTGTTGACATCATGTTGGACTTGTCATGGAGGATTTCCATTGTCTTCATGCTCTTGATGAACTTGATGTTCTTGGCGAGCTTGTGGAGAAGCTTGCCTAGCTTAACATGGCACGCGAGCTTGATGTCGTCGTTCAAGAATTTTGTCGCGAAGTGCTTCCTCTTGTTCACGAGCTTGTCGGCCTCGATTGGCTACGGCTCGACTTGAATCTTGGAGGGCTTGTTGCGCCTCGAGTGCTTGAGCTTGACAGAGTTGTTGTTCTTGGCGTTGTGCCTCGGCATCTTATGCAACTTGGTGTAGATGTGCTCGCTCTTCGTCTTCATGTTGGCGTTGTCGTTGCCGTTCTCGTGCTAGCGCAAAAGCCTCTTGGGTTTGACGTTGTCGGTGCTCTTGAGAGTCGGTGTCGCTTAGAGGATTGAGGCTTTCTTGATGATCATTGCGCGCGGCACATCGAAGAGTGTTCGATGTCGGTGTACTTGAGCCGGAGAGGGTGACGTCGGAGTGTCGACTTGAGCGGGTCCTTCTTGATGAAGACGAAGTGGAAGAAGAGCGGTTGAGCAACAAAGCATGGATCTCATCCATCCTTGCATCATTCTCTTGCTTGTGATCGTCGAGCTTGTGGTCGAAGTAGTCTCTTTTTACGTTGCTCGGAGAGTCGCAAGTCGGCACCGAGGTTGTCGATGCATTCACTCATTGCTTGTTGCTCTTGATGCAAAGCATGTTGTGCACCAAAGCGGTGGCTCTTGGTGACGTAGGAGTTCATATCATCGTCGTGCTCAATGAAGAGTGGGTTTGTAGTACTTGGCCTATCAACCATTCCAAGACAAATGTGAGTGGTAGAAAGAGAAGAACGAATACAAAATGTACCTTGACCGAAGTTGAAAGTGGATCGATGATCACTCCAATGTAGGACAAGGAAATAGCACAATTGGTACTAGCTCTTGTCGGTTTCTCACACCTACACAAGTAAAAGCTTATGGTGGAGCTTGGTTAGGATGGTAGCACAAAATTTAATGTAATTGTAAGTGAGCTTCAATAATGTTGGAAAAGATTCGTAAGAGTGCAAGCAATGTAGTGTACACCGAAACACACATGCAAAGAGATAAGTGGGGTTGGGCATCCAAGGATGATCCAAAATGTGGAATCCACAAAAATTCTCTTGTTGCACAACACTAGAGAGACGCTAGCACGATTGCACAATAGGCGGATACAAAGACTTGTGCGCAACCTACTTAGCAAAAATGCAACGACTTCTATCCCAAGTATGCTCTATGCAAGGTGTTCCTATGTTGTGATCCAAGATGATCGCGTATGACAATCTTAAAGTTGTATGATGCTATGGTTCTTGCTTAAAAGCTCTTTGCTTATTTTTCCTTTTTGCTTAAAAGCTTGTTTGACTCTTTGATGTTGGAGCTCTTTTCTCATGCAATGCTTCACAAACCAAGATAGCAATTGTGTATGCGATGACAACTTTGTGACACAAGAGATGGTACCAATATATGCAACAATGATGTATGTATGCTATGGGAAGTATGATCACTAATGTGCACAAGTCTCGTTGCTGGCAATACTCAATGGCTAGTCTCGATGGGTAAGCAACGCAAAGGAGTAAGGCTATGATGGCTATCAATGTAATGACAAGAATGATGTATCACGATACCAAGACGAGGTTACTGTTCTTGCTTACAGTATGGTGTCAAAATGGTGGACCGAATACCAAAATGTAGTCGAGCTGGTCGTTGTGGATGACGCGTTCGTGGCGAAGATGAGCGGCGGTGATGTTGAAGTCGAACCGTACCTAGATAGCCGAAACACAAAAGGATACAGCACTGCAACTCAAATTCTCAAAGTTCGAAGTGGCAACACGTGTCGGAGTATGAAACGGGTGAGCAATGGTGGTGGTATGCGGAAGTGGTGATGGTGTATAGGCGGTAGGAGTGCGTATGCGGAAATGTGGGCGGTGGTGGTGACTAAAACTGAAAAAAATCAGTTTCATCAGGGTTCGTCGGACGTCTGGGCTGGGTCGGTCATTCGGTCGTCGGACGTCCGGTAGGGGTTGGACGTCCGGTAGGGGTCGAATCTGGAGGATTTTGTGGATGGAAAGGGTGGAGACAAGGGGGAAAAGCTAGATCCACTCAAAACAAAGCAAATCCACGCATCAAATCCAACAAAATTTCAACACACCAACAAATCACAAAAAAAATTGGGGCTATTTTTGTGGGGAATTTTCGAATTTGGGACAAAAACAACAAAAACTAGGCTAGCAACACAATGGGAGGCTCCGAATTGTGATCGACGTGGCTCTTGATACCAATATGATGTAGGGTAGGGACCCTAATCGACCGATCTTTCACGAAAGGAGCGCATCCTGCGATGAACACGAAGAACACAAGGGGGAAACGAGGGGAAACACAAGGGAAAACACGGGAGAATCACTAAAACAACACAAGATAGTCACACATGTGCTAGATCCTTGGATACATAAGAGTTCACACGGTACACGATCAACTACGGACGATACAAGGGTAACCGGTCTTCTCTGTGAGGAGGTCTTGATGTTCTTCTCCGCGAGGAGGTCTTGAATCCAAAGAGATCTTCTCTGAAGAGGTCGCGGTCTCTCTCGAGGAGTAGATCCGATGTGGATGACCAATGCTCTATCTCTCAAATGAGCTAAACCAATGCTAACCCTAGCAAGAAGGAATAGGAGGTCTATATATAGTCTTAGTGCAAAAGAGGGAGCGAAGGGGTACATGGGTTGCGGCCCAACACGAAACAGCACACAGGCGTCGGACGTCCGGGTGTCACCGGTCGTCCGGAGGCTCGCGAGGGTCCGGACGTCCGGTGCCTGTCGGACGTCCGTAGATTCGGCTCGGGTGGTCTTCGGTCGGACGTTCGGTCGGGGTTGGACGTCCGGGCGTCGGTCGTCCGTGAGTCATCGGAAGTCCGTAGTTTTGGCTCGGGTGTGGAAGTGCCGGACGTCTGGTGTGCGTCGGACGTCCGGAGCGTGCAGATGGTCGGATGTCCGGTCCCGGCCGGTCGTTCGGAGCCTGTAGCTTCTTCTGCATCATCTCTTCTTCTTCTTCTTCTCCGTCTTCACGTCCATCTTCCTCTTCTTCTTCTCCTTGCAACTTAGCTTCTCCATGATACCTGAGTATGCACAACGTGTCCATATGAGGTAGTAGCCATGTCTCATGTGCATCAAAGTGGAAATGTGAGAGGAGAGATGTCACCTCGGTTTCAAGAGCTCTTGCACGTGCTCGTGTCATGGGTCCGCTAGGCACTTGGTGAGATGATGGTAGGTCCATGGGGATGACCTTGGGATGCTCCGCATCAGCTCTCGAAACCGAGGTGACATCTCTCCTGTCACAAGTTCACTTCGATGCATATGAGACATGGCTACTACCTCAAATGGAGACATTATGCATACTCAGGTATCAAGGAGTTAGCCATGAAGAAGCTAAGGATCAAGGAGAATCAGAAGAGGAAGATGGGGCTGAAGAAGAAGAGACAGGTTTCAACTCTCTGGATAGCCCAGACCATCTGGCCCGCACAGTGGTCCGGAGATGATCTTCCTCTAGGAACACGGCATCGTCATGCCGATGGTGCTCTTGCTTTACTTAATTCTAGGCAAGTACTCGAGGTGACCCGTATATGAGTTCCGTGGGGAGCACTGCTTCTACCCCATACACTAGGGAGAAGGGAGTTTGGCCAGTGGCTCAATTCGGTGTCGTGCGGAGGGACCAAAGAACCACCGGTAGCTCGTCAATCCAGCCTCTGCCGCATTTTCTCAACTAATCAAAAGTCCTTGTCTTCAGCCCACACAGCACTTCATCATTCATCCTCTCATCTCGGCCATTGCTCTGGGGATGAGCAACAGAAGCAAAAGAGACCTTGTTCCCAAGGTTTGGGACATACTGCATGAAGGCGCGGCTCGTGAATTGGGTGCCATTATCGGTGATTACTTTGGAAGGCACTCCAAAACGGCACACCAATCCTTTCAAGAACTTGATAGCTGACTGTGCGGTCACCTTCCTCACTGGCTCCACTTCCGTCCACTTTGTAAACTTGTCGATCGCAATGTACAAGAATTCAAAGCCACCGTCTAACATCCCAAATTTTCAATTTGGAATGTTATACATAGATCATCCATGCATATCATGTTTTATTGCATTCCAGTTCCGCAATCCTCGAAATCCTAAGCAACTCAAGGACCCACGGAGAGAGTTGGGGATTTTTCTGTTTTCATATTTGATTTTTATTAAATAATGAAACGAGGATTTTGATTTTAATAGTTTTTCTCTCCGAAGTATTTCATATTAAGTCAAATGAGTGGAGATAATATGACTTCTCTGAAATAATTGAAATATTGGCGGAAAAATATTAAAATCATTTATTGGATTTTATTTGGTTTTATTCGGATTTTATTTGCATTAGAAAAATTGCACAGTTTCAAAATTGCACTTTAGGGCCAAGAAAATGTTAAAATTGTCCTAAATATTTTATTTAGGCGGTGAAAATTTGTTTTGGCATTTTTAGATTTTTATTTATTTTTCTAGGAATTTTCTTCCGTCGGTGGAATTATTTAAAAAAAATGTTTCCGCGCCGACTGGGCCTAAGGCCCAGCCGCGCCAGGCCGCCGTGCCAGGCCGCCGCCGCCGCCGACTCGGACAAGGAGTCCGAGCCGCACTCCTCTCCGCCGTCGCGCCTTGCCCCCTCCTCCAAGCCGCCCTGCCCCCGCCCTTTATATACCGCTGCCCCAACACCACCACCACCACCACCGCCTAGCCGCAGCCACTGCCGCCGCCTAGCCGCGCCGCCTCGCCCCCGCCGCCTGCCGCCGCCGAGCGCCGCCGCCCCGCAAGTCGCCACCCCGCCGCTGCCCTGCCTCGCCTGATCTCCCGCCGGAGGTAGCCGCCGCGCCCCGCCGTCGGTTTTCTTTCTAAAACCATTCGGTTTTTTAAAAAACCCTAGATTCACTTTTTTTGGGTCGCCGGTTTTTCTTGGTTCTTCTAGTTAGCGGACATTCGTCCGAATGTTAATTTTAACGAATGGTTCTTCGCCCGTTAGATACAACTAACGAACGCTCGTTCGTTAGTCTGTTCGTCAGTTTTCTTTTATCAGATTTAATCTGCGATTTTCTCTGATCGTGATTTCTGATCCGATCTTAGTTTCTGTTTATCTTTTCGCTCGTTAGTCGGAATCAGGCGATTCAAGCGCCTGGAGTTTCATCTCGAAACCCTCTTTCCGTTTAGCCAACTCAAACAAGTTTTCCCTACAGTAAAATTTGACCTAGTTTCAGATTAGTAAACGAAGCTTCTTTCTTTCGCCGTTTGAGTTTCGTTGCTCCGTTTGATTTGATTCTTTTTTCAAACAGAGTTCTTAATTTGAACTTTTTGGTCAACCTCTTTTATTTGAGTTTTTCTTGTGCATCGAAGCTTGTTACTTATGTATGCTATTGTTTGCTTGCGATAGAACACCCGCAGTGCGAAGCGTGCTACTACGAGTCCCTAGGTTTCGCAGATCGTCAGCAAGGCAAGTAACACTTTGATCATATCCCATTATCACCCAGTTTTTATGCATTAGTTCCAATCCTCAAACATTGCATGATTAGGATGTCATTAACTTACGGGTTGGGAAGTAGTTGATGAGGTAGAACCTATTGCCCTGTTACTTTCAAACCCTTGGGAGTTACGCGTTGCTTATATACTATGCTATGCTATGCTCGTAGACGTGGTTTGGGTTTGAGTGATATCCATGACAGATGTGAGATTGTTAAATTAATGGTTCAACTTAAGGTGGAAACTTAATCAAACAACTGGGTGGATTGAGGCACCTGGAGTACCCATTGTTGCCTGTATTTTTTGGAAATCCCGGAGTACCCGTGTGATCTTCCTATGGACCACCACCCAGGCTCAAAGGGAACTGAGATGATTCATGCAAGAAACTTCCATGTGCAGCCACAAGCTATTATGGGCTCTAGCATAGTTGAGTAAGTTACGTGAAGCTCTTGAAGAGGCAGATCAGCAGGTAGTGGGATGTAGGTTTGGTATGGTCTCTCCGGAGTAGAGTGTTAATGTTTCTGAAAGACTGTGTCTCGGTCATCCGTTTCTCAAACACCCTGCAGTGCGAGAAATCCAACAGAGGGGATCGAGTCTTGTGGGAAAAAGTGCGCAAACCTCTGCAGAGTGTACAATCTAATCATGGTTAGCCGTGTCCCCGGTTATGGACAATTCTTGAGTATCTAGTACTTGGGTTATCACATGTATCTCATCATGTTTAATTAATATTGTTGGGTTGTTAATCACTTTAATTGGGATTGAGTTGGAGGAACCTTCTTAATGATGTTTCAACTACCATGATAGTTAAATTAAAATCTATTCCTTTGTTGTAGGGAAAAATTGGCTTTTCGCAAAAACTGTAACCATAGAGCTTTCCACCAGCCATATATGCATATAGTGATAGCATTATTCTGTTTCTGCTCTACTGTGTTACATTGCCAGCATATTCCACGTGCTGACCCGTTTCGGGCTGCAACGTATTATGTGGAAGACTTTTCAGAGGAGGAGTAAGGTTTGTTAGGTCGTTGCCATGCAGCTCAGCTATGCCGTTGGAGTTGATGGACTCACTTTATCTTCCAAGCCTTCCGCCGTTATCGCATTAGATGGCCTTAAGCCATATTATTGTAATAAGTTCTCTTTGGAGACTTTTTGATGTAATAAGTGTGTGATTGCTACTCTGTTATAAATCCTCGAGTACTGTGTGTGTCAGCATTACCGATCCAGGGATGACACTAAAGCACAGAGACTTGACCATCTGAGGCCGGGTCGCTACAAGATGGTATCAGAGCACACCTGAGTGTAGGACACGACCACTAAGATAAACCCTAGGTCACACTTCTCTTCTCATTTCTGACTCCTCTCCATTTTCTACTCTTTAGGATGACGGAGATGAAGAACAAGTTTGCACAACTGGATGAAGACACACCTTTTGGACGCCACTTGAAGGAAGTCACTAGGTACTTGAACATTGGAATACCAAGCTTCACCGGGACGTACAAAGCCACTTTACCTGAAGAGGAGCGCTGGATGATTCAGGTACAAGTTCCAGGAAGGACGTTCTCGCCAACTTCTAAACCCATAGAATTTTCCTTCGATGCACCAACCTGGAGTTTAGGAAAGAGTATGGCAGCTCACATCACCATGGGACGCATTGGAGAAGTTTACAACAGGGAGCTTAAGGACACTATTTACCAAATATGTGGGCGCCGAGACGAGCAATGGGAAGTAATCAACACCAGGAAGGATAGATCCATTGCAGCTTTCATCCAGGAGTTAAACCAGCACATTCGACGTCAGGAGAACCAGATGTGTGCGGACATGATGGACTTGAAGAAGGCGAAGACTAGGATCATCGAGCTAGAGGAAGAACTCAAGTCTACCCGCGATGGATGTGAGGAGGAAATCAAGACACTACTGGAGAAGAATGATGACCTAGTCAAGAAGATCGGAGTATTCATGGGAGGACCAGCACCAATAGCAGAAGAAGAAGAACCCAAGGAAATATGCCCCGAGGACTACATCATCATCGACGACACCGGCTCCGACCCTAGTGATGATGAATTTGAAGACAAAACTGGAGCAGACATCATGGAGTCTTCCACCGATCAAAATTTCTAGATGATTACCATATATCACTAGTATTCCCCCATGTATATAGTAGTAGTGAGCACTTTTGCGATAGTTCTAGACCGTTGTATGCCCTTGCTTGATTGATTGAGTGAAATGATTGTGTTTGTCTCATGTGCATATGGGTAGTGCCTTCTCATTAGACCCCTCTTCTATTCTAAATCTCTTCCATCTAAACCCCTCAGATGCCTCCGAGACGTGACACCGGTTTTGCCTTCCCGCCGGAGCTCACCCAGTTGATCCAACAGCAGAATACGTTGATGCAATTGCTAGTTCAGAACCAGGGCAACAACAACAACAACAACAACAACAACCCACCGCCAGTGGACAACCTAGCCCGTGTTCTAAGGTTACAGCCGCCGGTGTTTTCCAGTAGCACCAAGCCTATAGTTGCTGATGATTGGTTACGCCGAATTGGAAGGGAGTTGACCACCGCAGGTTGCACAGATGCTGAGAAGGTGCGCTTTGCCGCACATCAATTGGATGGACTAGCAGCCTCATGGTGGGAGAATTACACAGCCACTTTTCCTATAGCCAATGTCACTTGGGACCAGTTTTAGCAAGCTTTCCGCACCGCCCATGTCTCAACTGGAGCTATGCATATGAAGAAGCGGGAGTTTCGCAACCTACGCCAGGGGAACCGTACTGTGGCTCAGTACGTGGATGAGTTTAGCAAGTTATCTCGCTATGCCCCTGATGATGTGGCCACAGATGCAGCGAAACAGGAGAAGTTTATGGAAGGGCTGAATGATGAGATGAGTATGCAGTTGATGGTAGCAACCTTCAACAACTACCAGGAGTTGGTAGATAAGGCTCTTATGATTGAAGGGAAGCAATAGCAGATTGAAAGCCGCAAGAGGAAGTATGGACAAGGGAAGTATAACTCAGGAGCTCAGCAGAAACCTCGCCTAACCCCGAACTCGAGAGGACTTGTTCATACCCATGGAGGTCACAATCATGCTGGAGGAGGATCACATAACCACAGTAGTGCTAAGAATGGGAATGGGAACGGAGCTAACAACAATCATAACCACCCCAACCCAGCCACACCCGCCAAAAGGGACTTAAGTCATGTTACGTGTTTCAAGTGCGGGAAGACTGGACACTACACCACAGAGTGCCCTGAAGGAAAGAATGGAAATGGAAATGGGAGCGCTGGGAAGAAGCCAAATCCATTCAACAAAGGACAAGTGAACCATGTTAACGTGGAGGAGGTTGAAGAGCAGCCGGACGCGGTAATAGGTAAGTTTTTGGTTAAGACATTTACCGCTCTTGTTCTTTTCGATACTAGTGCATCGCATTCATACATATCAAGGGGATTCATGGATAAGTTTAAACTACCAAACCAAACCCTTAGGACCCCTCTTTTAGTAAGTTCACCCGGAGCAGAATATATGGCCAGCCGATGGTGTGACCAGATACCCTTAACCATTGGTACACATATTTTTCCGTCCGACCTAATTATCTTGGAGTCATAAGGACTGGATGTGATATTGGGTATGGACTGGATGTCAAAGTTTGGAGGAAGCATTGAATGTGTTAGTAAGTCGATTTATCTCACTACCCCGGAAGGAAAAAGGATTAAGTATGTGTCTAGGCATGTGCCTAGGAGGAGTCAAGTGAATGCCCTTACGGGAGTTGTTCAGGAGGAAGTGCCCGTAGTGAAGGATTACCCGGATGTTTTTCCAGAGGAGTTACCAGGCATGCCACCGGACAGAGATATTGAGTTTTTGATAGAGCTGTTACGAGGAACAGGACCAATATCCAAGAGACCCTATCGGATGCCCGCAAATGATCTGGAAGAAATTAAGAAACAGATCAAGGAGTTATTGGAGAAAGGATATATCCGAAGAAGTTCATCACCTTGGGGGGCCCCAGTACTTTTGGTTGAGAAGAAGGATCAATCCCTGAGGATGGTTGTTGATTATCGAGCATTGAATGAAGTGACGATTAAGAACAAGTACCCACTGCCGATGATCAACGATCTGTTTGATCAGTTGCAAGGAGCTAAAGTGTTTTTGAAGATCAATTTGCGATCTGGGTATCATCAGTTGAAGATACAAGAGAAGGACATACCAAAGACGGCGTTCACAACGCGATATGGATTATACGAGTACACGGTCATGTCGTTTGGACTGACTAACGCCCCTGCCTATTTCATGAGCATGATGAACAAGGTGTTCATGGAGTATTTGGACAAGTTTGTTGTGGTGTTTATTGACGATATTATGGTATACTCGAAGAACGAGGAGGAGCACAAGGAGCATTTGCGCTTAGTTCTCGAGAAACTCAGGGAACACCAGTTGTATGCTAAGTTTAGCAAATGCGAATTTTGGTTGAAGGAAGTCGGGTTCCTTGGACATGTTATATCGGGAGAAGGTATAGCAGTAGACCCCAGCAAAATTCAGTCAGTCACTGAATGGTTGGCACCTGTTTCAGTTAGCGAGATCCGCAGTTTTCTTGGACTCGCGGGATACTACCGGAGATTCATCGAGAATTTTTCCAAGATTGCAAATCCAATGACTGAACTATTGAAGAAGGATACCAAGTTTAAATGGACAGAAGATTGTGAAGCAAGTTTCCAGGAGTTGAAGAAACGTTTGACTACAGCCCCCGTGCTAGTACTGCTAGATATACATAAGGAGTTCCAAGTGTATTGCGACGCCTCTCGCTTAGGACTTGGATGTGTGCTTATGCAGGACGGAAGAGTTGTTTCATATGCCTCACGACAACTAAAACCTCATGAGTTGAATTATGCCACGCATGATTTGGAGCTAGCAGCCGTAGTGCATGCGTTGAAGACTTGGAGACATTACCTTATTGGAAACCATTGTGATGTGTACACGGATCACAAGAGTTTGAAGTACATTTTCACCCAGAAGGAACTGAACCTTCGACAGAGGAGATGGTTGGAGCTTATAAAGGATTATGACATGAAACTACACTATCATCCAGGAAAGGCCAATGTCGTAGCAGACGCTTTGAGCCGGAAGAGTTATGCTAATATCCTTGAAAGTAAGGGACTGCCGAAGGAATTAGCAGAGGACATCATGGAACTTTGATTGGAGATTGTTCCTAGAGGATTTATTGCAACAATGGAGGTCCAGTCGACATTGTTGGACAAGATTCGGGAAGCCCAGAAAGAGGACAAGGAGATTGCTGAGATAAAGGAGAAGATGAGCAAAGGAAAGGCCAAAGGTTTTCATGAAGATGACCACGATACCCTATGGTTTGAGGACCGAGTTTATGTGCCCAATAACCAGGAGATCAGGAAGTTAATACTTCAAGAGGCCCATGACTCACCATACTCGATACACCCCGGAAACACCAAGATGTATTTGGATTTGAAGGAACGTTTCTGGTGGACTGGTATGAAGAAGGATATTGCCGAGTATGTAGCCATATGTGATGTATGTCAGAAAGTTAAGGCAGAACATCAGAAGCCAGCAGGATTGTTACAGCCTATGCCGATACCGGAATGGAACTGGGATAAACTGGGCATGGACTTTATCACCGGATTGCCCAGGACCAAAGCAGGATACGATTCCATATGGGTAGTAGTTGATCGCTTAACCAAAGTAGCTCACTTCATCCCAGTGAAAACCACCTATACAAGTGCAAAGTTGGCCAAGATATATATGTCCAGGATCGTATGTCTGCATGGAGTTCTGAGGACCATTGTATCAGATAGAGAAACACAGTTTACTTCAAAGTTCTGGCATCAGTTACATCAGACTTTGGGAACAAGGTTAGAGTTCAGTACAGCTTTTCACCCGCAGACAGATGGACAGACCGAGAGAGTGAACCAAATTTTGGAGGACATGTTGAGAGCCTGTGCACTAGATTATGGATCTAGTTGGGATGACAATTTGCCATACGCAGATTTTTCCTACAACAATAGCTATCAAGCCCGTTTGAAGATGGCACCGTTTGAAGCCCTGTATGGACGAAGATGCAGAACACCGTTAATGTGGGACGAGGTAGGAGACCGACAGTTGTTTGGACCATACTTTATCAAGGAGTCTAAGGAGAAGGTAAAATTGATCCGAGACCGACTGAAGATTGCTCAGTCCAGGAAGAAGAGTTATGCAGACTCAAAACGCAAGGAGGTAACTTACGAAATTGGAGAAAGGGCATATCTGCGAGTATCGCCCTTGCGAGGAGTGAAACGTTTTGGAGTTAAAGGAAAGTTAGCCCCGAGATTTGTAGGACCGTATCACATTTTGGAACGGATGGGAGAAGTTTCCTACAAGTTGAAATTGACCGAAGGATTGTCAGGAGTTCACGATGTGTTCCACATTTCACAGCTGAAGAAGTGTCATGCTGAGATGGCGGATATACCATCAAGAGATACAGTACCCTTGGAGGTGATTTAGTTGGATAGTGATTTGACTTATGAGGAGAAACCAGTTAAGATTCTAGAGTTTGTCAGCAGAATCACCTGAAGTAAGGTTATCAAGTTTTGTAAAGTTCAGTGGAGCCACCATACCGAGGACGAAGCCACCTGGGAACGAGAGGATGATCTCCGCAAAGACCACCCGCACCTATTTTCTAGCCAGCCCGAATCTTGAGGGCGAGATTCATCTTAAGGGGGGTAGGTTTGTAACATCCCAAATTTTCAATTTGGAATGTTATACATAGATCATCCATGCATATCATGTTTTATTGCATTCCAGTTCCGCAATCCTCGAAATCCTAACCAACTCAAGGACCCACAGAGAGAGTTGGAGATTTTTCTGTTTTCATATTTGATTTTTATCAAATAATGAAACGAGGATTTTGATTTTAATAGTTTTTCTCTTCGAAGTATTTCATATTAAGTCAAATGAGTGGAGATAATATGACTTCTCCGAAATAATTGAAATATTGGCGGAAAAATATTAAAATCATTTATTGGATTTTATTTGGTTTTATTCGGATTTTATTTGCATTAGAAAAATTGCACTTTAGGGCCAAGAAAATGTTCACCTCGTCCTAAATATTTTATTTAGGTGGTGAAAATTTGTTTTGGCATTTTTAGATTTTTATTTATTTTTCTAGGATTATTATTCCGTCGGCGGAATTATTTAAAAAAAAGTTCCCGTGCCGACTGGGCCTAAGGCCCAGCCGCGCCAGGCCGCCGCCGCCTCCTCCTGCGTGCGCGCGCGCGCCGCCGCCGCTGCCAACTCGGACAAGGAGTCCGAGCCAGACTCCTCTCCGCCGCCGTGCCTTGCCCCCTCCTCCAAGCCGCCCCGCCCCCGCCCTTTATATACTGCCGCCCCGCCGCCCCAACACCCCCACCACTGCCGCCGCCTAGCCGCAGCCGCCGCCGCCTGCCGCGCCGCTTCGCCGCCGCCTAGCCGCCGCAGCCGCCGCCGAGCGCAGCCGCCCCGCCGCTGCCCTGCCTCGCCGGATCTCTCGCCGGAGGTAACCGCCGCGCCCCGCCGCCGGTTTTCTTTCTAAAACCGTTCGGTTTTTTTGAAAACCCTAGATTCATTTTTTTATCACCGGTTTTTCTTGGTTCTTCAAGTTAGCGGACATTCGTCCGAACGTTCGTTTTAACGAATGGTTCTTCGCCCGTTAGATACAACTAACGAACGCTCGTTCGTTAGTCTATTTGTCAGTTTTCTTTTATCGGATTTAATCTGCGATTTTCTCTGATCGTGATTTCTGATCCGATCTTAGTTTCTGTTTATCTTTTCGCTCGTTAGTCGGAATCAGGCGATTCAAGCGCCTGGAATTTCATCTCGAAACCCTCTTTCCGTTTAACCAACTCAAACAAGTTTTCCCTACTGTAAATTTGACCTAGTTTCAGATTAGTAAACGAAGCTTCTTTCTTTCGCCGTTTGAGTTTCGTTGCTCCGTTTGATTTGATTCTTTTTGCGAACCAGGGTTCTTAATTTGAACTTTCTGGTCAACCTCTTTTATTTGAGTTTTGCTTGTGTAGCTTAGCTTGTTACTTATGTATGCTATTGTTTGATTGTGATAGAACACCTGGAGTGCGAACCGTGCTACTACGAGTCCCTAGGTTTCGCAGATCGTCAGCAAGGCAAGTAACACTTTGATCATATCCCATTATCACCCAGTTTTTATGCATTTGTTCCAATCCTCAAACATTGCATGATTAGGATGTCATTAACTTGCGGGTTGGGAAGTAGTTGATGAGGTAGAACCTATTGCCCTGTTACATTCAAACCCTTGGGAGTTACTCTACGCGTTGCTTATATACTATGCTATTCTATGCTCGTAGACATGGTTTGGGTTTGACTGATATCCATGACAGATGTGAGATTGTTAAATTAATGGTTCAACTTAAGGTGGCAACTTAATCAAACAACTGGGTGGATTGAGGCACCTGTAGTACCCAGTGTTGCCTGTGTTTTTTGGAAATCCCGGAGTACCCGTGTGATCTTCCTATGGACCGCCACCCAGGCTCAAAGGGAACTGAGATGATTCATGCTAGAAACTTCCGTGTGCAGCCACAAGCTATTATGGGCTCTAGCATAGTTGAGTAAGTTACGTGAAGCTCTTGAAGAGGCAGATCAGCAGGTAGTGGGATGTAGGTTTGGTATGGTCTGTCCGGAGTAGAGAGTTAATGTTTCTGAAAGACTGTGTCTCGGTCATCCATTTCTCAAACACCTTGTAGTGCGAGAAATCCAACGGAGGAGATCGATTCTTGTGGGGAAAAGTGCGCAAACCTCTGCAAAGTGTACAATCTAATCATGGTTAGCCGTGTCCCCGGTTATGGACAATTCTTGAGTATCTAGTACTTGGGTTATCACATGTATCTCATCATGTTTAATTAATATTGTTGGGTTGTTAATCACTTTAATTGGGATTGAGTTGGAGGAACCTTCTCAATGATGTTTCAACTACCATGATAGTTAAATTAAAATCTATTCCTTTGTTGTAGGGAAAAATTGGCTTTTCGCAAAAACTGTAACCATAGAGCTTTCCACCAGCCATATATGCATATAGTGATAGCATTATTCTGTTTCTGCTCTACTGTGTTACATTGCTAGCATATTCCACGTGCTGACCCGTTTCGGGCTGCAACGTATTATGTTGCAGACTTTTCAGACGAGGAGTAAGGTTCGTTAGGTCGTTGCCGTGCAGCTCAGCTATGCCGTTGGAGTTGATGGACTCACTTTATCTTCCAAGCCTTCCACTATTATCGCATTAGATGGCCTTAAGCCATATTATTGTAATAAGTTCTCTTTGGAGACTTTTCGATGTAATAAGTGTGTGATTGCTACTCTGTTATAAATCCTCGAGTACTGTGTGTGTCAGCATTACCGATCCAGGGATGACACTGAAGCACAGAGACTTGACAAGTGATCAGCAATGTTGTTCTCCGTGCGCGGTACCTGCTCTGCTTGTAACCCATCAAAGTGTTCTTCCATCTTTCCCACCTCCTCTACATATCCATCCATCAATGGACTCTGGTAATCCTTATTGACTTGTCTCTCCATGATCTGCGAGTCTACGCGGATGATCAATTTCTTGATTCCCAACTCCACCGCAATTCTTAGCCCGGCAAGGAGCCCCTCATACTCAGCAGTGTTGTTGGTGGCATTCTCTCGAGGGAAATGCATTTGAACCACATACTTGAGATGCTCTCCGGTGGGCGCAACAAGAAGCACGCCAGCACCAGCGCCTTGTAACGAGAAAGCACCATCGAAATACATGATCCACTCTTGAGGCGCCTCCTTGCCAAGGATAACTGTGACGCCCCAAGACCGATGCTCTAGTTGCCTTCCATTTATTTTAGTTGTTGTCGTGTGCTTATTATGTTTTTCACACTATCATAATTGTTTTGCATATCTCATTCCTATATGTTTATGCCATGATCATGATTAATGCCATTGCTACATTTTTCTTCTAGCATCATGTTCATCTTTTATTATATTGCATTGTGCCATCCTTGTTTGTTTGCCATGGCCGTCTCACTTGCTTTGTTCTATGCTTCATGATGTGATATTGCCTTTGTCATTTTTGTTGCATTTGCATCATGATCATCTTTGTAGTGTGCTTGTTATCTTTGTGAACTCCTTTGATAAGTCTCCAACGAATCTATAATTTATGAAGTATTCATGCTATTATTTTATCATTCTTTGGTGATTTACAATCTTTTTATAACAACTTTATATCATTTTTGGGACTAACCTATTGACCCAGTGCCCACTGCCAATTGTTGTTTTTTGCTAGAAAAACAATATTAGACAGAGTCCAAACACCGTGAAACATTTTGTGGATTTTTTATGGACCAGAAGGAACCCAATGGGCCAGAGCTACACCTGGGGGGTGCCCCAAGGGGGGCACAACCCACCAGGGCGCGCCAGGGCCCCCCTGGCACGCCCAGGTGGGTTGTGCCCACCTCGGTGGCCTTCCGTACCCCTTCTTTGCACTATAAATTCCCAAATATTCCGAAACCCCTTGGGGTTAACCTAGGTCGGAAGTTCCGCCGCCGCAGGGCTCCGTAACCACTGAAAACCAATCTAGAGTCGTTCCGGCACCCTGCCGGAGGGGGGAATCATCTCTGGGGGCCATCTTCATCATCCCGGCAGCCACCACGATGAGGAGGGAGTAGTCCACCCTCGGGGCTATGGGTTTGTACCAGTAGATATGATTTTAATCTCTCTCTCTCTCTCGTGATCTTTATCATGGGCTTTGTTAATATAGTCGGATCATATGATGTTTCTCCCCTCTATACTCTCGTTGTGATGAATTGAATCTTTACCCTTTGAAGTTTTGTCATGTCGGATTGAATATTCAACGATGAGAACACATGATTTATGTCTTGCGGTATGAATACTTGAGGTGACAATTGGGGTATCTTATTGATTCACTTGATATATGTTATGGCATTCAACTTGCGGACTCCCGCGGTGATATTGGGGTAATCTATGCATAGGGGTTGACGCACCACTACTGCAGGATGGTCCAAATGTGACACTACGATCAGAGACCCTTCGACGAAACTGTGGGTGATGCCATAATCACAAACGGTGGTGTAAAAGAACCGTCAAAAAAGGTGCAAAACATTTGCGATGGCGGAGCTATCAAACACGGTTCAGATTTTAGTTGTGTGTGTGATGCAGGGCATACGGTTCAGCTCAATGAACTATTTGCGATGAGGCAGAACAAAAGAAACGGGCAGCCTGATGAAGGCGTGTGCGATATAGAGCCTACGGTTCACTCGGATGAACTGTTTGTGATTAGGCAACACAAAAGAAACGGTCAGCCAGATCAAGGTGTGTGTGATACGCGACAAACAGGTCCGTAATAAGAAATGTGTGCGAAGACCAATAATAGCACAGGCGATTGCTTCTAATAAGCCGTGTGATTTGCTCTGTCTATAGTAGAATCACATGTATATATATAACTGAAATAAACATCCAATTACATAAGTGACTATACAGATCATTCGCATACACCTCAATAAACAATCGCGTGCATTTTAAAGTAGGAGAAACGATCGTCTAGTCATCTACTTCTTGTGACACTCCTGCCACTGCTATGTGGCTCGATCCCTCGTCTGGGTTAGGAAGAAGACAGTTCCTCATGTCAACTATCCACCTGTACATGTCGTAGCTTGTGTACGCATCCATGGCCACGTACTTGACATGTTATTCATCCAGTCTCTTATGCCACACACTATGCCAGGCGTTCCTGTCCTTATTGCTCTCACTTTTCATCTTCGTGTAGTAGGGGTCGATGATGGTCGAGGCTAGGTCAACGAGGGAGTTCAGTTTGTTTTTGTCGCTGCCCCAGACCTTGTAGTGGTTTTGGATGTTGACAAGATTCGGGCATTTCAAGTCCGAAATCTTGAGCGCTTTTAGATCATTGGTGGTGTCCACCGTAGCGAAATTGTAGTCAGAGTTGTTGACAAACCTGGAGAAACGCTCGCAAGGCCTTGTGGCAAGGTGGTAGTGGTAGACGAGGACATCATGTCACACACACAACTGGGCGACGACAACCTTCTGATCGTGCCCGGCACGACCGATGGTGCACTTGAGGTCGAAGCCGACCACTCGGTACTTGTCCTCGGCAAGGAACTGCTCCATAGTTTGGATGGAGATCTCCACCGAGACCGGATCATTCGTGTACACCACCGGGAGGGCCTTCCCCTCACATGGGTGTCCACTACGTGATGCATGGTGAACTGCTCGCAATTGTCGTCGTCGGCCGCTGGAAGCGCCATTGGAGCCACGGGGAGCGCCATTGGAACCGCTGGATTTCCTCTCTGTATGCCTCCTTGTGGGTGCTCTTATTGTGTCGTGTGAGACGAGAGATGAAGGTAAATGGCCCCAGAATTAAAAGGGGGTCAGGCCGCGTGGATTCTCGGCGCGTTTGCATGGAAGTTTTTGCAGCGGGTAACTGCATCGTCGCGCCGCGCCGGGCGCAACCGCTTGCACATGAACGTGCGTGATCGTGCGCCAGCCCCAAACATTGGTAGCACGCGTGGAGGGATGAGGGCAGAGCACCCGGAGGTACGCGAGAGTAGAGCGCGCGCGGCGGGACGCGAGCAGAGCGAGCCGCGGCCGCCTGAACCGCAAGCAACCACACGCATAGAGCAGTTGAACAGGCAGGAAATGGTCGCCTACAAGCCGGCGGACAATTGCATCGCTGCGTAGAGATCGGCCGTGTGCTACCACCTCCGTCTAGTCTATAGTCTCCTTTATATTTTGTGCCATACTTTGCCCTCAAATTTAACCAACAAAATGTTAATGCATGTTTCAAAAATTATATAATTGGAAACTATGTTCAAATACAAATTCAACTATATAATCTTTAGCGACATGTATTCATAGTTTATTAGTTAAATCATACTTATAAACTAGGACGGTGGTATAGTCGGTAATTAAATTGCAAACGTTTTTTATTAACGATATGTGTACGTAGCCTTTCGTCCTCCTCTCGCATGTCTTGTCACCCTGCTGCCGCAGACGGCTTACAGCGCAAGCTCGGGCAGCGCGCGGGGGCGTTCTCTTGGCCAAACGGTGGCGCCAATGAATCGTCGGTGAGCCTGTTCCCGCGCAACCTCACAGGTTCCCGTGCAAGCTTCCCGCCCGACTCGGTGAAATCCCCCAAAATCCCAACGCTTACCGACCTGCTATAAAAATCCTCACGGCCGACGAGTCCTGCGTCGCATTTTCCCCTCCCTCCCTGTAGCTTATCTCATCTACTTCTCCCACAATCGCCAATGGCACCGGTCCGTCGTCGTCGCTCAGCCACTCCGCCGTCATCAGAGGACAACTCCAGCTGGGAGGCTACACCGCGACGGCGGTGTAGTCCCTGGTGTAGTGTAGTGCATGTGGCGTCCCTGTTGAGTGTGCGCAGAACACCCACCACACGCTCCGCCGCCGGTGCCCGTCGGCAGTTGTTGCCGGCCGCCGTTGCCGCCACACCACCATCAAAAGCCAGGGCCATCACGCGCTCCGCCGCCGCGGACCGAAGGCAGGAGGTGGCCGTCGTAGCCTCCACCCCACTGCCGACCACTGTGGCCATCACCCGCTCCGCCACCGCGGCCCGAAGGCGGGAGGTAGTGGTCGTGGCCGCCACCGTGTCGTCGGTCATCGTGGCCACCAGCCCACCGTCGACCGCCGGGGTCATCACCCACTCCACCACCGCTGCCCGAAGGCGGGAGGCGAAGGTGGATGCCCGCACGTGCGTCAGCGACCTTGCGCGCTACACTGAGTTCCTGCGGGAGGAGGAGGAGCGCCTCGTCGAGCACGCAAAGAGCCTTACCACCATTGTGGCCGCGGCACACGCCGCCTCAGAGGCGAGGAATCAGGAGATCTACAAGGAGAACCACCGCTTAGAGAGGGGTCGTCTGGAGCGGCAGAGGGCGTTCGAGGTGAGCGTCGCTGAAGCTGCAACAGCGGCATGCACCATATTGCGCTTATCCAGCTCGTCAGTAGGCTAGTAGGGGCTATTTTGTTCAGTTCATCTGACTATAGATGTGGTGGAACTGTACAATGTACTTAAAATTAGCTAGTATATATAGTTGAACTAGCTATTTCAGTACGTGGTTGGCAACAATTGGGGAAAAGTTTGGTCGGTTCAGCTGTCGAGTTGAACTGTTTGTATAAATTAAGAATGACTGCTTAATCTATGAATGAAATCTATGCTTAATTACTGAATTTTAGTTGCAAATATTAGATACTGCTAGTGATTTTTAGCTTCATATTTTGACAAATTGCAGTGTTACAAGGATTGACAAATCTTACCAAATTCTTTGTACGTGGTCGCACACAGGTCATCCAAAACAACCGTTTGCGTTGAAGGGATGCACAAATCCTGTGCTCCTCTCATTTTGCATACGGATGTTCTATCTAAAACGTTTGCGATCAAGAGCAGCAGAAATCCTGCTCGGCACATTTTCATTTGGCTTCGTGGGGAAGCTGTCGGTTTGCATACGGGAGTTCTTACTTAAATGTTTGCGATGATTGTTTTATATTTAAAAAGCGAATTAAACTGCGGCTTGGGTGTCAGGACCCCGATACCAAGTCACATCGATCTAGCCGGTAACACCTCATATCACTTTGCGGCCTCACGCACGGTATTCCCACGGGTGTCGCCTTACCATGGCCCGGGACCGTTTGCGACTTTTGGCTCACGTATATGATAGTGTCGCTAGCATCCATATGACAGAGAACCCGGGCCGACATGGCTAGTCGTGAACCCAAAGCGGCACTAACCTATGGGGACAGGCATACATGAATCACATCGAGCATGTCGGTCAGCAGCGTGTGAATCCGGGTTGTAGCACTGGGCTAACAGGACTCCGGGAAACCCGGGCTGTTGCAGGCTAGGCAGGACTCCGGATGTCACCGCGTGACATTTCCCCGAAGGGACAGACACAGAAACGAAGTGAAACACATGCTGGCTAGTCAAGTGTCCTGAGCAGTAGTGCTGGGCTAGCAGGACTCCGGTGAACCGGGCTGTAGCGGACTACTATGGCTCATGGAAGCACTAGACTACATTTCCCCATAAGAGAGGCTGCCAAGGATAAACAACTAGATTGTCGGATCCCACACATACAAAGCATTTCAATCATACACACAATATGCTCGATATGTGTAAATACAACATGGCATCACAACATAACTCTACAACTCAAGTATTTATTCCTTAGGCTCCGAGGAGCGACATATTACAAACATGGGTCTCATGACCCAACAATCACAGCATACAAATCAAGCACATGCGGAAGCTTAATATGTCTGAGTACAGACATCTACAAATGGAAAAAGGCTAAGAAGCCTGACTATCTACCAGATCCTGCCGAGGGCACAAGATCGTAGCTGAGGTATCAAGCTAAACGTCGAAGTCCATGCGGAACTACTAGCGAGACAGAAGTCTCTCTCTCTGCAAAACCTAAATTAAGCAAACATGAGTACAAAGGTACTCAGCAAGACTTACATCAGAACTAGCTACATATGCATCGGTATCAACAAGGGGGGTGGTGGAGTTTAACTGCAGCAAGCCAGCTTTGACTTAGTGGCTAACTTGAACTACGACTGCAAGCAACTCTTTTGAGGTGGCGCACACGAGTCCACATATTCACCATATCAATACACCACTATGGATCCGCTCTCGTCTCCCTACGAGAAGGCCATCCATAGCACTCACACTTATCTTGCGAGTTTTAGAGTATCCACTTTCACTTGTCTATGAACTGTTATAGGCAACCCAGAAGTCCATTACCGCGGACACGGCTATTCGAATAGATGATGTTAACCCTGCAGGGGTGTACTTCTTCACACACGCTCTCACCACTTACCGCCATTTACATGACATGTACTCGGCAACCTTCAAGCGGAAGCCCAATGAGGGTGTCGGCCATGACCTACCTAAACACTCAAGTCTCTAGTCCAGGTTTATCGCCTATCCAGGTTCCATCCGCAGGGAGTCCGGCCGAGGTTTCCACATACGGCCCCGGACGATGTGTACAGGGTTCCGAGACACCAAACGGGCGCCCGGCATGCCCGGCCACGGTGTATCTACCGCATCATAGCCCACCCCTAGGGTCAGCGCTACGCACGGCCGCCAACACATATCCTATAAACACCAGAAACTAGTTGCAACTCCTGGACAAAGGACAAGGGTGATCAAGAAGCCGAGAGGGTCCATTGGTTTCGGGCCCAATGCGTGGTAGTAACTGTTTCATGGATCACAAACACAGAACTCAGATCCTAAGGACGGCTTCAATGAGACAACCCACCATGTACTCCTACATGGCCTCTCACCGCTACCTTTACCAAATCGTGTTCACACACTTAGCTCTCAACAGTAGGACATGTTTACACACCTCCGATTCATCCCCGATGAATCAGACCTGACTCAACTCTAAGCAGTAGCAGGCATGACAAACAAGCATGAATGAGTAGGCACATCAGGGCTCAAACAACTCCTACTCATGCTAGTGGGTTTCATCTATTTACTGTGGCAATGACAGGTCATGCAGAGGATAAGGGGTTCAACTACCGCAGCAGGTAATAGAGGAATCATGTTGTCCTAATGCAGTAATAGAGAGCGGGAGCGGGAGATTGGGATTGTATCGGAATGAACAAGGAGGTTTTGCTTGCCTGGCACTCCTGAAGGTAACATAGTTCTTCATCGGTGTCATCGATCTCATCGTCAAAACCACGTCTATCGAGAGGGGACAAATACCGGCAGCAGAGAAAGAAACACAATCAATGCAATGCACAATATGATGCATGCTCATGACATGTCAATATGTTGTGGTTCGAGCTAATGCAACTAGCTACATGTTAAATGGAGTTGGTTTGAACCCTAGGTTCAAATTAAAACTCCATATGTGAAATTCAAATGCCATTTAATTGATTTGACCTGATCAGCAGGTATAAGTTGATCTAACATGCATGAAAGTGGTACAGATGGATAGATTGGATTTTTCTGATCATTTTTCATATATAAATTATTTCATTCTAAGCTACGGTTGATTTTCTATGATTTTTAGAAGTTTTGGCTATTTTTTGGAATTTCTTGTAAAAGAATAAATCTAGAAAATAAGTTAATGCGTCAGCATGATGTCATGGTGACGTCAGCAGGTCAAAGGCGACGGTCCAGGTCAACCCTGACCTGTGGGTCCCGTCTGTCAGTGGTTAGTTAAGCTAACTAAATTTAGTTAGCATTAAACTAACATTAACGGAGTTTAGTTAGCGGCCTGGGTCCCACAAGTCAGTGAGTCAGGGGAGGTCAAACCCCCTGGTTAGCGGGGTCAAACCCTGGTCAACTAGGTCAACACCTGCCGGCGACTTGACGCCGGCGAGGCGAGACGCGGCGGAGAGCTGCGGGTTTCCTCCTCCAGCGACCAAATGGCCGGCGGAGGGCGTCTACGTGACGTGGGCGCTCGTCCGCGTCGAGTAATGGCAGCGGCTGGGCCTGAGATGGCCGGAGTCGTCACCGGTGTCGACCTTGGCAGTCGCCGGAGCTCGGGCGAGCTCGGGGTCGACGCTACGGTGGCCGAGGAGGCTCGTGCGAGGCACCTACGTGCTCTACGCAGCGCGGTGAGGGAGCTAAGCACGACGGCCGGGCCGCTAGGTGGCCGGAGGCACGTCAGCAGCGGTCACAGGCGGCGGCGGGTTTCGGTCATCGGTGAAACGGCGACTAGAGCTAGCAAACGTCGCGGAGACAAGGGGGGCACGGTGTAGAAGCTCACAGGGATCGTGTAGGGCTGGTCGGCGAGCTCGGGGAGGGGCCGGAGCAAGCGGGGCGGCGATGGCGATCTCGGCGGACCGAGGTTGAAGAAGACAGCGTGGCCGGCGTTCGAGGGCATCCGGCGGGGCGTGGCTCGGTGAGGAGGTCGAGGACGAAGTGGCGGAGCTTCTGGGCGCGTCGGTGAGGTGTGGGGTGGCCGGTGGCCGCGGTGGATCTCGTCGACGGCGACGACTGCGCTCCGACGTTCTCGGGTCCGAGGGGGGAGCGAGGCAGAGAGCAAGGTGGGGGCAAGTGAGAGGTCAGGCGGATCCGTACGGCAACGGGGTGGTCATCCGCGGCGTCGCGCTGGCCAGCGAGGGCCAGGCAGGCAGTTGCGTGCCAGCCCGCGCGGGCACCGAGCTCGGCCTCGCCTCTGCCAGTAGGCAGAGGTTGAAGACAGGTATGCCCCTGGTGGGCTGGGCCGGTTAGCTGGGCCACCGGGTAAGGAGGCCCAAGTGGGTGAGGCAGGTGAGTTCTTCTCTCTCTCTCTTTCCTATTTTCTGTTTTCTATTTTTTGCAGTATGTTTTGACTTAGTTTAAATATTGAAACACTTTATAAAATTCTGCAAACTTTTATGGGCACTATCTGATTTAAACCAGAGGCCCTCACCAAGTTTCAGAATATTTGGAGCTACCAAATATTTTATAGGAATTAGTAGCTCCAATTCAAATAAGTATTGACTTAATTCAAAGGCCCAAATAAATATTTCTGTGATTCCAAAAATATTGGTTTGAATTTTACCTCTTGCCAATATTTCCAGAAATGAACAGGAACATTTTCTTGGGTTTATTTGAAGCAATTTTTAATGTTGATCATTTTTAGAAAAGATTTCTGAGGCTTTCCACTTTCCCCAATTCAACTTTCATAAATATATACATGATGCATGAATGCTTGTGCAACTAGTTACAACCAATTCTAGGGCTGTGACAACTCACCCCCACTAAACAGGAATCTCGTCCCGAGATTCAAGACGCGAGGTAAGAAGATAGAGGGGACACAAAGCTAACACGATCTTCATGATCCAACTTTCCTTCTCAAAGATGTTGATTCATTGCTTCAATTTGATCTTGACGTCTTTGCTTTCGAGATCTCAATCCAGCACGATGATGGCAGAAAGAAACTCTACAGGAATCGATCTCCTCGAAGATCGAGTACTCAGGATCAACTCAGGGAGTGAGACGTTGAAACATCTCTTGAGCCGAGAGACAAAACACACATCAGGGGTGATGGAAAGAAGCGGATGACAAGGGTTCAAATTGGTAGACAAAAATTCCACACCTAAGAGGGTGGTGAACGGTGTCAACGTAGCGAGGAGTTAGGTTGCCAAGATACCACAATGAGACACCTTAAGGAAGGTGACTCGCAGAAATATTCCCTTAAGTGGCAAGAAGAATTACTTTTGATCCATAGATCATTGAGACTCTCTATACCAACCTAAGGCAATTCACAAACGATCCTTTGACGGAGTTCAAGGGAACGACATACTCGGGCTAGAATGGATGATGTGGACTACCTTGTTGAAGAAAACGTGATGGATGATTTGCTTATCATCGAAAATGGATGGAACCCATGGTAGGACCACTTTGAAGATTATCCTGATCAGTAATTACTGAGAAGGGTAGTCCGTAGTAGGATGACACAATGGCGGTGCAAGCTGGGAACAAAATGCAAATGCTGGGAATGATTCTAGTAACTGGGGAGAACCCCAACAGTAGAGAGAGATTCCACTGTTTGAAAGGTTATGGCATAATCAAAGAAACCGGGAACGGACCCCAACTAATGCCGACGATAAATCCTAGTGCTTGCGCATGCTCTCAAGAACTTGAGCATTTCCGTATTCATCAGGGTTTTACCAATATCCGTGTCAAGGATCCTGGCAACACAACATGCTACCATGATGAATAATGGTGGAAGATGCAGATGCAAAGAAAGATAACACTTTCTCAGATTTCACCTTAGCGAGGCCAAGGGATCAAAATCCGGATGATCGACCGAGAGACATTTAGCGCTCCACTTCTAATGTTCTCCTTGATGTGCTAGCCTAACTCATTCATTGGAATGGTTTGGTATCTAAAACATCAAGTAGCAGGTCAGATTCCGGGAGCTCAGGAATCCATAAGGAATAACTACTGGAGTAAATCCTACGTAATCCTTATGGGGAGGTGGCCAACTTACTCAATCAAGATACTACAATAACAGGTCTTCCAGCTTGGTGTGTTGGCCACGACATCCACTTTACCGGGTTACAGAGAGACCAATATTATAGCTCTTGGGAAAATGTCCCAACCATCACATCTGCCTGAGATTCAGATATGGTTGGTGTCAGGATATTACAGACTCATCGAGACTAGAAAGAAATGAAAGTTTGCAACACAAATCGATGAGATGACATTGCGAGATTCTCAGGAAATGGACTATGGTAGTAAGCTCCAAATCATGAGCTGGTTCTGCTAAACACATGTGAACACGCTGTCCCAGACAAGCATGACCACATGGTGGTCTTACAATGAAACACTACCAAGTCCTGGTTGGGAACCATCATCAAGGATATCGAAGTCCTTGCATAAGTCATATGATTAGCTCTTATGGAGAACTTCTTCTCCCTGAACAAGTCAATCAATGGCTTGGTGTGCTAGGGATACGTATGGAATGAAGATGATCAGTCTATCAGACCATAGAGTACTTCGCACGTGCATGACTGACTTGGGATGATTCCAGGGGAAGCAAAACAAACTTTCCAAATTCACGGCGGCAACTTACATCAAATGCACGTGAATCAAAGGAAGTCACTTCTTTCATCCAAACATATACTTCATGAACGGGGCGTGAAGAAAATGCTTACACAAGTTTCCAACACTAGCTGGATGTTCAACACAATCATGGAGGAGACAAAATGCCGCTGATGGGCTCAACAGCAACTCATCGGGATTTCCATATCACTGGACTTCCACCACTATGTGAACAATGTGATAGTATTGGTCAGACCAAAGATATAATGGTGTATGCTCGAGGGACAACCGCAAGTAAGACAACATTATGAACATCGTTGGTTCTGATTTGATTTGACGATAGCCCACACTCAAATCAAGGTTTGGACAAGATAATAGATTCAACAGCTGATCACGGGGATCAGTCGATGAAGATATCATCTTTCTTCAACACACACACACACAAGGATATCCCTTAGTGATGAACTAAGTCGGACAAGTTTTCATCTTCCAACTCTCCAAGTTGTTGTTTAGCTTAACCAACTAGCTCAGGGTATCCAACACAGATTCTTGGATAATGGGTGGTTTGGAGGAAAACCAACATGATCACGAACTCAACATAGCGGTTAGGTGACAATCGGGTAATACTTCCGAGAAGATATTTGGAAAATCACGAACCACCGATATGTTATTAAGATCGAGAACAATCTTGCTTTTCAGGCAAGACGATATGATCAAGGAGCGAGGGATTGTCACAATCCTAACTCCTTAGTCGATGAGTGCACCCGGAAATATGGACTAGGTAGCACGATCAATCTTAGAATGGTAGTTCAATAACCAACACGCTAAGAATGAGAATATTGTCCATTTACTACGAGGCAACGAGGTTGCTAGGAGTACCGATTTCACACATCACAGTTCACTTGTCGGCATTCCGGTTATGGCAACACGGGACCAAAGAATGAACGATGATGGCGAGAGTATCGCTGCATCAAAAATTCATAAGAGAAGGTGCAATTCTCATGACATTCCTGACATAAAAGTGGGTAATACTTCAGGGTAGAACAGAATCAAAGCCTGATTGCATTTGATCTGCAGAATACAACTGCTTTGACCCAATCCTAGAAATGGATGAGGTACTAGAGTTTGTTTCTCCTAGTCATTCTGAACTAGAATGGCTTGACGGACCACAGGAATAATAAGCATCGATAACACAGATGCACAATTACTCCTGACTATCAATTGATAGATGATGGTTGGAATACAAATGAAGAGGGACAACTCAAGGGAACATATATCTTCCTGAGTTGTGGATGCATAGATTAGTATGTCGAATCAAGTTCAACAGGTTTCTTCCGGATAACCCATGCAGAAAGGTAGAACTGACAGAATCACAATTATGAATGGAGAACTCCTCAAGAGTACTCTGATTGTGATATTTTGGTTCAAAGAACTTCTGCCATAAAGGTTCATGGTATTTGGAAGGAAGAAATACCACGGACCTCGAGGGCTGTCGCAAGGTTACTAATATCCTAAAGGAACTATCAAACACTATCAACATGAGGTAAGTAGGGTGAATCTTGGGCCAAGAACCCAGGAATAGAATGCCTACTAACTAAACGGCATCACGAGATGCTTTCGAGAATGGTGGCCAGAATCATCACACTGGGGATGCAAAGCATTGCTAGATTACCAGGTGATACTCTAGACACCTAGGGTCATAATAATAGCTCCAACATAAATGCCGAGGCAGCAGAGTACCTCAACAGACGGATTAGTGTGCTTAAACTGGCCCAAAAGGACATCGGAAACTGGGAGGAAGGATTTGCAAATGCATCAAACTATTTAGAAACCTGGGATGACTCGGACATCATAACGGTTGTAAATGCTCAAAAGATTTGAGACATCCTGCAAAATGGTGGCATAACCACTCAACATCACAATATCAAAGTTCTGAGGCCAGCTATGAACATATGGAAGTAGTAGGAACTGAACTGAGGCTTGAAATCAACAATCCTAGGCAACTACAGTTTTAGTAACACGTCATCCTGAGAGATAGAAGAGAAGCCTAGTTCTTAACCCGCGTAGAATGAGAAGAGAATGACTCAGATCAGAGGGCATAAGGTAAAGGAGTAAAAAGAGCCTTACGTTCCCTTCCACAATCAATTCCCTTACATAACTAAAGCATTTCTAGACTCGACTTCGACCAGTTGGCTTGGTAATCCTATAGGCAGTCAGGCTCTGAAACCAATGCTGTCAGGACCCCGATACCAAGTCACATCGATCTAGCCAGTAACACCTCATATCACTTTGCGGCCTCACGCACGGTATTCCCACGGGTGTCGCCTTACCATGGCCCGGGACCGTTTGCGCCTTTGGGCTCACGTATATGATAGTGTCGCTAGCATCCATATGACAGAGAACCCGGGCCGACATGGCTAGTCGTGAACCCAAAGCGGCACTAACCTATGGGGACAGGCATACATGAATCACATCGAGCATGTCGATCAGCAGCGTGTGAATCCGGGCTGTAGCACTGGGCTAACAGGACTCCGGGAACCCGGGCTGTAGCAGGCTAGGCAGGACTCCGGATGTCACCCCGTGACATTTCCTTGAAGGGACAGACACAGGAACGAAGTGAAACACATGCCAGCCAGTCAAGTGTTCTGAGCAGTAGTGCTGGGCTAGCAGGACTCCGGTGAACCGGGCTGTAGCGGACTACTATGGCTCATGGAAGCACTAGACTACATTTCCCCATAAGAGAGGCTGCCAAGGATAAACAACTAGATTGTCGGATCCCACACATACCAAGCATTTCAATCATACACACAATATGCTCGATATGTGTAAATACAACATGGCATCACAACATAACTCTACAACTCAAGTATTTATTCCTTAGGCTCCGAGGAGCGACATATTACAAACATGGGTCTCATGACCCAACAATCACAGCATATAAATCAAGCACATGCGGAAGCTTAACATGTATAAGTACAGACATCTACAAATGGAAAAAGGCTAAGAAGCCTGACTATCTACCAGATCCTGCCGAGGGCACAAGATCGTAGCTGAGGTATCAAGCTAAACGTCGAAGTCCATGCGGAACTACTAGCGAGACGGAAGTCTCTCTCTCTCTGCAAAACATAAATTAAGCAAACATGAGTATAAAGGTACTCAGCAAGACTTACATTAGAACTAGCTACATATGCATCGGTATCAACAAGGGAGGTGGTGGAGTTTAACTGCAGCAAGCCAGCTTTGACTTAGTGGCTAACCTAAACTACGACTGCAAGCAACTCTTTTGAGGTGGCGCACACGAGTCCACATATTCACCATATCAATACACCACTATGGATCCGCTCTTGTCTCCCTACGAGAAGGCCATCCATAGCACTCACACTTATCTTGCGAGTTTTAGAGTATCCACTTTCACTTGTCTATGAACTGTTATAGGCAACCTAGAAGTCCATTACCACGGACACGGCTATTCGAATAGATGATGTTAACCCTGCAGGGGTGTACTTCCTGTAAAAGAATAAATCCAGAAAATAAGTTACTACGTCAGCATGATGTCGTGGTGACGCCAGCAGGTCAAAGGCGACGGTCCAGGTCAACCCTGACATGTGGGTCCCGTCTGTTAGTGGTTAGTTAAGCTAACTAAATTTAGTTAGCATTAAACTAACATTAACCGAGTTTAGTTAGCGGCCTGGGTCCCACAAGTTAGTGAGTCAGGGGAGGTCAAAGAAGGCTATCCCTACAAAATCATATAGTCTGGCTATGCTCCATCTTCACCACACAAAATATTTAAATCATGCACAACCCCGATGATAAGCCAAGCAATTGTTTCATACTTTTAATGTTCTCAAACTTTTTCAATCTTCACGCAATACATGAGCGTGAGCCATGGACATAGCACTATAGGTGGAATAGAATGGTGGTTGTGGAGAGGAAAAAAAGGAGAAGATAGTCTCACATCGACTAGGCGTATCAACGGGCTATGGAGATGCCCATCAATAGATATCAATGTGAGTGAGTAGGGATTGCCATGCAACGGATGCACTAGAGCTATAAATGTATGAAAGCTCAACAAAAGAAACTAGTGGGTGTGCATCCAACTCGCTTGCTCACGAAGAACTAGGGCATTTTGAGGAAGCCCATCATTGGAATATACAAGCCAAGTTCTATAATGAAAGATTCCCACTAGTATATGAAAGTGACAACATAGGAGACTCTCTATCATGAAGATCATGGTGCTACTTTGAAGCACAAGTGTGGTAAAATGATAGTAGCATTGTCCCTTCTCTCTTTTTCTCTCATTTTTTATATATTTTTATTTTTGTTTTTTGGGCCTTTTTTATGGCCTCTTTTCTCTTTCTTTTTTTATTTGGGCTTCTTTGGCCTCTTTTATTTATTTTTCGTCCGGAGTCTTATCCCGACTTGTGGGGGAATCATAGTCTCCATCATCCTTTCCTCACTGGGACAATGCTCTAATAATGATGATCATCACACTTTTATTTACTTACAACTCAAGAATTACAACTCGATACTTAGAACAAGATATGACTCTATATGAATGCCTCCGGCGGTGTATTGGGATATGCAATGAATCAAGAGTGACAAGTATGAAAGAATCATGAACAGTGGCTTTGCCACAAATACTATGTCAACTACATGATCATGCTAAGAAATATGACAATGATGAAGCGTGTCATAATAACGGAACAGTGGAAAGTTGCATGGCAATATATCTCAGAATGGCTATGGAAATTCCATGATAGGTAGGTATGGTGGCTGTTTTGAGGAAGGTATATGGTGGGTTTATGGTACCGGCGAAAGTTGCGCGGTACTAGAGAGGCTAGCAAGGGTGGAAGGGTGAGAGTGCATATGATCCATGGACTCAACATTAGTCATAAAGAACTCACATACTTATTGCAAAAATCTATTAGTTATCGAAACAAAGTACTACGCGCATGCTCGGGATAGATTGGTAGGAAAAGACCATCGCTCGTCCCCGACCGCCACTCATAAGGAAGGCAATCAATAAATAAATCATGCTCCGACTTCATCACATAACGGTTCACCATACGTGCATGCTACGGGAATCACAAACTTCAACACAAGTATCTCTCAAATTCACAACTACTCAACTAGCATGACTCTAATATCACCATCTCCATATCTCAAAACAATTATCAAGTATCAAACTTCTCTTAGTATTCAACACACTCATAAGAGAATTTTTATTATTCTTGAATACCTAGCATATTAGGATTTTAAGAAAATTACCATGATATTTAAGACTCTCAAAATAATATAAGTGAAGCATGAGAGTTCATCTATTTCTTCAAAATAAAACTACCACCATGCTCTAAAAGGATATAAGTGAAGCACTAGAGCAAATGACAAACTACTCTGAAAGATATAAGTGAAGATCAACGAGTAGTCGAATAATTATGCAACTATGTGAAGACTCTCTAACATTTAATAATTTCAGATCTTGGTATTTTATTCAAACAGCAAGCAAATCCTAACAAAATAAATTGACGCTCCAAGCAAAACACATATCATGTGGCGAATAAAAATATAGCTCCAAGTAAATTTACCGATGAACGAAGACGAAAGAGGGGATGCCTTCCGGGGCATCCCCAAGCTTAGGATCTTGGTTGTCCTTGAATATTACCTTGGGGTGCCTCGGGCATCCCCAAGCTTAGGCTCTTTCCACTCCTTATTCCATAGTCCATCGAATCCTTACCCAAAACTTGAAAACTTCACAACACAAAACTTAACAGAAAACTCGTAAGCTCCGTGAGTATAAGAAAGTAAATCACCACTTCAAGGTACTGTAATTAACTCATTATTTATTTATATTGGTGTTAAACCTACTGTATTACAACTTCTGTATGGTTTATAAACTATTTTACTAGCCATAGATTCATCAAAATAAGTAAACAACACATGAAAAACAGAATCTGTCAAAAACAGAACAGTCTGTAGTAATCTGGATCAAACGTATACTTCTTTAACTCATAAAATTCTAAAATAAATTTCTGGACCTGAGGAATTTATCTATTAATCATCTGCAAAACGAATTAACTAAATATCACTCTCCAAATAGAAATGGCAGCAATTCTCGTGAGCGCTAAAGTTTCTGTTTTTGACAGCATGATCAACAAGACTTTCCCCAAAGTCTTCCCAAAGGTTCTACTTGGCACAGACACTAATTAAAAGCATAAAACCACATCTAGACAGAGGCTATATGAATTATTTATTACTAAACAGGAACAAAAATAAAATTGGGTTGCCTCCCAACAAGCGCTATCGTTTAACGCCCCTAGCTAGGCATGATAATGACAATGATGCTCACATAAAAGATAAGAATTGAAATATAAAGAGAGCATCATGAATAATATGACTAGCACATTTAAGTCTAACATGCTTCCTATGCATAGGGATTTTGTGAGCAAACAACTTTTGGGAACAATAATCAACTTGCATAGGAAGGTAAAACAAGCATAGCTTCAAAATTTTAAGCACATAGAGAGGAAACTTGATATTATTGCAATTCCTACAAGCATATATTCCTCCCTCATAATAATTTTCAGTAGCATCATGAATGAATTCAAAAATATAACCAGCACCTAAAGCATTCTTTTCATGATCTACAAGCATAGGAAATTTACTATCCTCCACATAAGCAAAATTCTTCTCTTTCGGGATAGTGGGAGTATCATAAGAGACTTGAATATTATAAATTGTTTCCACATTAAAAGAGTAATATTCAGAGAAGGGGTAATCATAATCATGACAAGTTTTATAAATATAATCCTCACTACTTTTTATAGCATATGTATCATCACAATAATTATCATAAGTAGGAGGCATGTTATTATCATTATGAGTTTGCATATCAAAATTTGGTAGACTAAAAATATAATCTTCATTAAGCGTAGCATCCCCAAGCTTGGGACAAACATTAATTGCAGAAAATATATTCTCAAATATGTCATCCTCATCAAACGTAGCTTCCCCAAGCTTGGGCCTTTTCGTATCATAAACATAATCACTCTCATCATTAATAGCATGGATAGCACCAATAGTATAGCAATTATTGTATTCTTCCAAGCAAGTGCCAAAAATATTTTCAAGATCATAAGAAGTATCATTATCTTCCACAATTATATTTTCATGAGGCACGATAGTAATAGGAGCAGCATTATTTGGGAGAGATATCTTTTTACCTCTCTTCCTTTTTCTTTTCTTCTTCTTCACCACATCATGCGTGGGTTCAATTCTCTTTTTGGAGCTCCTTATTAATGAGATTGGTTGAGTAGGAGGCTCCTCCTCGTTACCTGATTCATCGTAAGAAATAATAGGAGGATATTGGGAAGTCTCTTCCCTTTCATTAGTATTCTCTTCATCCTCTATTTGTTTTCTTTTCTCTATGTAATTGGCAATATAAGGATTTTCAATGCAATTCACCACACAATACATATAAACCTTCTCTAGATCAATATCGAGTAATTTCTCAAGGTTATATTCTGGAATATGCTTAGTTTGACGTTTCAATTCTTCATAACCCAAAAGCAAACTCATTATAATGCGCAAGGGAAATCAAGTCATCACAATTTTTGGACACGATTCGGTCATGAAACAATTTGCGTTTGATATTTAAATGACCATGTTCATTGCAAAGTTCACAAGTACGGTAAAGATATTTTAAATTTTCAGCACTCACATCAAGACTTTCTTGCAACAATTTAGTTTCTAAATACTTATGCCTCTTGCAATATCTATCTTCTCTATTTGGTGTGTACTTGCAAACCCAGTCTACTCCACAAAAATCGACATGTTTATAGGAGACATTTTCATCATAACTAGTGCAATCATCATTAGTATCATGGATATTCAAAGAATTCGTACTAACAACATTGCAATCATGCTCATCATTCACATATTCAGTACCAAACATTTTATATATTTCTTCTTCTAGCACTTGAGCAAAATTTTCCTTCCCATCATACTTACGAAAGATATTAAAAAGATGAAGCGTATGAGACAAACTTAATTCCATTTGTTTTAATTTTCTTTTATAAACTAAACTAGTGATAAAACAAGATACTAAAAGACTCGATTGCAAGATCTAAAGATATACCTTCAAGCGCTAACCTCCCCGGCAACGGCGCCAAAAAAGAGCTTGATGTCTACTACACAACCTTCTTCTTGTAGAAGTTGTTGGGCCTCCAAGTGCAGAGGTTTGTAGGACAGTAGCAAATTTCCCTCAAGTGGATGACCTAAGGTTTATCAATCCGTAGGAGGCGTAGGATGAAGATGGTCTCTCTCAAGCAACCCTGCAACCAAATAACAAAGAGTCTCTTGTGTCCCCAACACACCCAATACAATGGTAAATTGTATGGGTGCACTAGTTCGGCAAAGAGATGGTGAAACAAGTGGTATATGGATAGTAGATAAAGGTATTTGTAATCTGAAATAATAAAACCAGCAAGGTAGCAAGTGATAAAAGTGAGCGTAAACGGTATTGCAATGCTAGGAAACAAGGCCTAGGGTTCATACTTTCACTAGTGTAAGTCCTCTCAACAATAATATCATAATTGGATCACATCACTATCCCTCAACATGCAACAAAGAGTCACTCCAAAGTCACTAATAGCGGAGAACGAACGAAGAGATTATGGTAGGGTACGAAACCACCTCAAAGTTATTCTTTCCAATCAATCCGTTGGGCTATTCCTATAGGTGTCACAAATAGCCCTAGAGTTCATACTAGAATAACACCTTAAGACACAAATCAACCAAAACCCTAATGTCACCTAGATACTCCAATGTCACCTCAAGTATCCGTGGGCATCATTATACGATATGCATCACACAATCTCATATTCATCTATTCAACCAACACATAGACCCTCAAAGAGTGCCCCAAAGTTCTACCGGAGAATCACGACGAAAATGTGTGCCAACCCCTATGCATAGGTTCATGAACCCGCAAGTTGGTCACCTTAACATACATCAAGTGGCACGCGGTATCCCATTGTCACCACAGATATCCACAGCAAGACATACATCAAGTGTTCTCAAGTCTTTAAAGACTCAATCCGATAAGATTACTTCAAAGGGGAAACTCGATTCATTACAAGAGAGTAGAGGGGGGAAGAAACATCACAGGATCCAAATATAATAGCAAAGCTCGCGATACATCAAGATCGTATCATCTCAAGAACACGAGAGAGAGAGAGAGATCAAACACATAGCTACTGGTACATACCCTCAGCCCCGAGGGAGAACTACTCCCTCCTCGTCATGGAGAGCACCGGGATGATGAAGATGGCCACCGGAGAGGGATTGCCCCCTCTGGCAGGGTGCCGGAACGGGTCTAGATCCGTTTTCGGTGGCTACGGAGGCTTCTGGTGGCGGAACTCCCGATCTATGTTGCCTTCTGGAAGTTTTAGGTCACGTAGGTATATATGGGTGCAGGAGGTACGTCAGGGGAGCCACGAGGGTCCCATGAGACAGGGGGCGCGCTCCCCACCCTCGTGAGCACCTCGTTCCTTCCTTGACATGGGGTCCAAGTCCATCAGGTGTGTTTCTTTCCAAAAATAACTTCTCCAGTTGATTTCGTTCCGTTTCGACTCCGTCTGATAGTCCTTTTCTTCAAAACACTGAAATAGGCATAAAACAGCAAATCTGGGCTGGGCCTCCGGTTAATAGGTTAGTCCCAAAAATAATATAAAAGTGGATAATAAAGGCCAATATTGCCCAAAACAGTAGATAATATAGCATGGAGCAATCAAAAATCATAGATACGTTGGAGACGTATCAGCATGTCGGGTGCCATTCCATGATAGCATGCCAAGTTTCATGAATTTCAGACGAGTTTTGGATTTACCATAATTTAAAAACCAGGCATCTCAATGTTTTGCCGGCAATCAACGGTGCCCTGGTGTTTGAAATTGATTCCCATTTCTTGCATGGGACCTAAGCATGCACCCAAGGACACAGATTTGATTTTACAACAAATTTATATGCAATGGAGCATGTGCATGTAGTTCAAATTTGAATTGTGCACATAAATGCATTGAAAACTTAGTTAATGCATAAAAATGTCCAAATGAACCTCGAAAAATCACAAAAATTCACACAACACTCATGTTGTTCTATGTTGACACGAGAAAAAATTTGGAAGCAATAAGAGGCAGTGGATATCGTTTTGTCCACAAAGGTGGGACGTTCCCTACCGAAACCATGATGCTTGTTATGAGAAGCTCTGGTTTGTGAGAAACATATACCCAAACCTGCCAAAAACGGGACAAAATTTTTACCACGGCATGTTGATGCCGCTCCATGAAAGCATGCCAAGTTTCATGAACTTCAGACGAGTTTTGGATTTACTAGAATTTAAAAACAAGGCATCTCGATGTTTTGCCGGCAATCAACAGTGCCCTGGTGTTTGAAATTCATTCTCATTTCTTGCATGGGACCTAAGCATGCACCCAAGGACACATATTTGATTTTTCAACCAATTTATATGCACTGGAGCATGTGCATGTAGTTCAAATTTGAATTATGCACATAAATGCATTGAAAACTCAGTTAATGCATAAAAATGTCCAAACAAACCCCGAAAAATCACACAAAATTGACACAACACTCCTGTTGTTCTATGTTGACACGAGAAAAATTTTGGAAGCAATAAGAGCCAGTGGATATCGTTTCGTCCCCAAAGGTGGGATGTTCCCTACCGAAAACCATCATGCTTGTTGTGAGTAGCTCCGGTTTGTGAGAAGCATATACCAAAACCTGCCCCAAACTGCACAAAATTTTTACCACGGCATGTTGATGTTGTTCCATGAAATCATGCCAATTTTCATGAATTTTAGGCGAGTTTCGAATTTACTAGAATTTTAAAACGAGGCATCTCAATGTTTTGCGGGCAATCAACGGTGCCCTGGTGTTTGATATTCATTCCCATTTCTTGCATGGGACCTAAGCATGCACCCAAGGACACAGATTTGATTTTTCAACCAATTTATATGCACTCGAGCATGTGCATGTAGTTCAAATTTGAATTATGCACATAAATGCATTGAAAACTCAGTTAATGCATAAAAATGTCCAAACAAACCCCGAAAAATCACACAAAATTGACACAACACTCCTGTTGTTCTATGTTGACACGAGAAAAATTTTGGAAGCAATAAGAGCCAGTGGATATCATTTCGTCCCCAAAGGTGGGACGTTACCTACCGAAACCATGATGCTTGTTGTGAGAAGCTCTAGTTTGTGAGAAGCATATACCTGAACCTGCCCCAAACGGGACAAAAATTTTACCACAACGTGTTGATGCCGCTCCATGAAAGCTTGCCAAGTTTCATGAATTTCAGACGAGTTTTGGATTTACTAGAATATAGAAACGAGGCATCTCAATGTTTTGCCGGCAATCAATGGTGCCCTAGTGTTTGAAATTCATTCCCATTTCTTGCATGGCACCTAAGCATGCACCCAAGGATGCATATTTCATTTTTCAACCAATTTATATGCACTGGAGCATGTGCATGTAGTTCAAATTTGAATTATGCACACAAATGCACTGAAACTCAGTTAATGCATAAAATGTCCAAACGAACCCAAAAAATCACAAAAATTCACACAACACTCCTGTTGTTCTATGTTGACACAAGAAAAAATTTGAAAGCAATAAGAGGTAATGGATATAGTTTCATCCCCAAAGGTGGGATGTTCCCTACCGAAAACCATCATGCTTGTTGTGAGAAGTTCCGGTTTGTGAGAAGCATATATCCAAACCTGCCCCAAATGGGACAAATGTTTTACCACGGCATGTTGATGCCGCTCCATGATAGCCAGCCAAGTTTCATGAATTTTAGACGGGTTTTGGATTTACTAGAATTTAAAAACAAGGCATCTCAATGTTTTGCCGACAATCAACGGTGCCCTGGTGTTTGAAATTCATTCCCATTTTTTGCATGGGACCTAAGCATGCACCCAAGGACACAGATTTGATTTTTCAACCAATTTATATGCACTGGAGCATGTGCATGTAGTTCAAATTTCGATTATGCACATAAATGCATTGAAAACTCAGTTAATGCATAAAAATGTCCAAACGAACCCTTAAAAATCACAAAAATTCACACAACACTCCTGTTGTTCTATGTTGACATGTGAAAAAATTTGAAAGAAATAAGAGGCAATGGATATCGTTTCATCCCCAAAGGTTGGACGTTCCCTGCCGAAATCCATCATGCTTGTCGTGAAAAGCTCTGGTTTGTGAGCAGCATATACCCAAACCTGCCCCAAATGGGACAAATTTTTTACCACGGCATGTTGATGCCGCTCCATGATAGCATGCCAAGTTTCATGAATTTCAGACGGGTTTTGGATTTACTAGAATTTAAAAACCATCATCTCAATGTTTTGCCAAAAATCAACGGTGCCCTGGTGTTTGAAATTCATTCCCATTTGTTGCATAGGACCTAAGCATGCACCCAAGGACACAGATTTGATTTTTCATCCAATTTATATGCACTGGAGCATGTGCATGTAGTTCAAATTTGAATTATGCACATAAATGCATTGAAAACTCAGTTAATGCATAAAAATCTCCAAACAAACCCCGAAACATCACAAAAATTCACACAACACTCATGTTGTTCTATGATGACATGAGAAAAAATTTGAAAGCAATAAGAGGCAATGGATATCGTTTCATCCCAAAAGGTGGGACGTTCCCTACCGAAATCCATCATGCTTATTGTGAGAAGCTCCGGTTTGTGAGAAGCATGTACCCAAACCTGCCCCAAATGGGACAAAAATTTTACCACGGCATGTTGATGCCGCTCCATGATAGCATGCCAAGTTTCATGAATTTCAGACGGGTTTTGGATTTACTTGAATTTAAAAACCAGGCATCTCAATGTTTTGCTGGCAATCAACAGTGCCCTGGTGTTTGAAATTCATTCCCATTTCTTGGATGGGACCTAAGCATGCACCCAAGGACACATATTTGATTTTTGAACCAATTTAGATGCACTGGAGCATGTGCATGTAGTTCAAATTTTAATTATGCACCTGAAATGGCCAGAAAACCAATTTAATGTATAAAATGTTCAAACGAACCCTGAATAATTCCAATTCTTTTATGACACACATATAGTTGCATGTTCACTCCAAATAAAAGGTCTAGCAATTCAAACACCGTCCATTGTCACTGTGACCCCATTATGTAATTCAAATCAAGATGAAAAATCAAGTAGATCACCTACAGTTTATTATCAGCAACCGTGTGAGAGCAGCACAAAATATCCTGGAGCACCGTCGGTGTATAGTACGCCTATGGCTTCCGCGAGATGGTGTGTCGGCTACAGTCCACAGCCAACATCTCAAGCACACTAGCTCGCTCCCCAAATATCATTTCATTGTTCAATCGTCGCCGGTGAAAGATGGGCACGTGGACCTGCGTCGTGAGGGCAACTTCGGTAGCCCACTCCGGCGAGAGCGCAGCCGCAGCCGCCATCCGCCTGCTAACAAGGTGCATGAGCGCGGCCACAATTTGCGACCGGGTGGCAAAGGCAGCCGAAACAGCCGCTGTTGCTTCTCAGGTGGCGGCAGCAATATCTGCCTCGGGGATAGCAACTAGCGAGAGCGGCACGCCAGCTGTCCATTCCGCAGCAGCGGCCTTAGCGTTGATGGAGGCCGCCCACGACCATGTCGAGGCCGCCTACGCCCAGCTCCTGGCGGTCACCTCACAAATCGAACGAAGCTTATCCGACAATGGTCGGCAACCCATGGCCGAAGAGCTGGCAATCACCGAGAGCGTTCGAGTAGCTGCCCGTTCCTCCGCCGCATATCTTGCGATGACGGAGCCCGTCCAAGCCCAGATTGCGTCCGCCCATGCCCATCTCGTGGCGGCCTTTTCCAAAGAGATGGTGGACGCGGATGGCGAGATGCTTACCGAGTATGGTGCGATGGATGCCATGGAGCCCCTTCCCCAGGAGACCATCGGAAGCGAGCTGGACATGGAGGCGGCGGCGGAGATCGATGAGCATCAGCCATAGTAGTACTCTTTGTTTTGTTTAATTAAGAGAGTCGGTCTTTAATTTGTTAGAGTAATGTTTAGGTTAGGTAGATCTGTTTAATTGTTGAACTTGCTCGATTAAGAAGTGTAGGTGTGTTGTAATCTCCTTTGTGTACCCAAATTATGCAATGACGTGGATGACCACTGTAACCATGGAAATTCCAACCAAAACTTTTGACGTTCAAACTCATCACATAGGGTGAAGCTATCTGAATCGTTTGTTATGTCCACATATCGTACACAGTTCTGAATAAGGGACTGTTTCTGATGACACTTTGCGCGCCAGTTTTTTGGCTGAAGCGATTCCAAATTTTCGGCTTCTGCGGAAATATCTACCTCCCCGCCCCTCCCCCTTACCAAAAGCCACACCCGACCCTCCTTCTTCCACATCCCACATGCCTCGACCACCGGTGCGAGCGCAGCACCTTCCACCCAAATCACCGACCCCACCGCCAAATAAGCGCCGCCCTAAGCCATGGTGCATGCAGTATAGCCAGGATCTCAAGGAGCATTTGGCAGCGGAGAAGCAAATTGCGGCCGCACGCGCGGATGAGGTCGCGATGGCTGCCATTCATGCTGACCCCCAGATCTTGGAGGAGCACCTAGCCATTTGCTAGCTACGCCGGTTAAGCATGCTCGGTTTACCCGTTGCATGTGTTGCTCCTGCTTTTCCTTCACAAATTCTAGTGAATTGTGCTATCTAATTTTACCATGCAACCTATTGCTCTAGTGTATATGTTCTATATGTCCTGAAGTGTCGTGCTCACTTATTAACTGTTTTGTTCATTAGTTGTCGTCTTCAGTTAACTGTTTGGTTCAATTCTGCAAACTTGATGTTCAATTATTTAGGCTGCAATTTTGTATTGTCTTCCATGTGAGAATTAAATCGAATTTATCTTTACAAAATACATGAGAAACGAATACAATTGCTATATTTCCAAGTTGTCAAGCATGCTTAGTTTGGTTATACATTGTGCAATGTGGTGCTCAGTTTACGTTTGGTTCATTTGTGTAGTGGTGTTTAGTTAACTATTTGGTTCAATTCTGCAATGTGATGTTCAATAGTTGTGAGTGCATTCTATTATTGTATACCACGTGAGGAATAAATTCTATAGTAAATACATGAGAAACAAATACAATTGCTACAATTGGTTGTAGTTAACTGTTTGGTTAACTGTTTGATCTTCTATTAGGAGTATGTTATATTGTGCAATGTGGTGCTTAGTTAATGTTTGTTCGTTTGTTGTGGTGTTTAGTTACCTACTTGGTTCAATTCAGCAATGTGATGTCCAATTGTCGTGGGTAGAATTTTGTATTGTTGTGCATGTGAGGAATAAATCGAATTTGGCTGCACTTAATACATGAGAAACATATACAAGTGCTATATTTCCTAGTTCTTAATCATGCTTGGTTCGGGTAAATGGGTTTTCATGTGGCTCGAATTAATCTGATGAATCTGCAATGTGCTTATTTTTCATCAACATATTTTACTGATAGCATGTGAATCCTTACTTAACCTGATGACTAACTACCTTATATGTGTTGCAAGGAAACAATGGGAAGCACCGAGGTTTACAATTGAGGTTAGCACGTGCATGGTCCATTCTCTAATAGCACATTATTCTGCAATTGCAGGAACCATTCTAATATTTTGGTTTTTAACAATTTGGTCTTGCACATGTAGGTCCTGCTGTCAGAGGTTTTGACCCACTATTCGACCCTTTTTGCATATGGGGAAATGAGTTGTCCATGAATATCAATCAAATCAAGAAACTCAGAGAGATTGTTAGGATAAAGAAATTAGCGACAAAAAACAACAAGATCTTTGTTTGCACAATGAAGAAGACATCAGTTCACTACAAGATGGTACTAACTATTATACCTTTCCTTTTTTATTCCTTTACCCCATTACCAATATGGAGAAGATATTTATGCACCTCCTTGTTTTTAGGCCTTTCCAAAGTAGGTCACTGATGATTACCTCTCAAACCACCTCTTTGGTCCGGAGGCGGGGAAGGTATTCATACAACACCCATGGTTCAATATTGAAGTGTTCCTGAAGTGGACGAAGGATGGACGGTCGATCATCCACAGGCACTGGCCTAAAGTTTCAAAGACCTTCAACATGAATGAAGGCTCAATATTCGCCTTCCGCTTCAGCAGTTTTCCAGATGAGATGCATCTGTCTATATACCGTCTATGATGCTAATTTCGAAAGGGTCTACATGTTGCATGTGGAACTTGCTGCTGGTGCAGTTGTGTAATGGGGTAGCTGTAACACCCACGATGCAGCTATATCTCCCACGTGTCGGAGCATGACTTAGAGGCATAACCGCATAGTAGGCATGTCGCTAGAGGGGTAATCTTTACACATCCCATGTACTGAATAAGAAAGGGATAAAGAGTTGGCTTACAATCACCACTTCACACAATACATAAATATAGCATTACATCATCAGAATACAATCAAAGGTTCGACTACGGAACCAACATAAATAAAGACAACTCCAAATGCATAGATCCCCGATTGCCCCAACTCGGCTCCTCTACTGATCATCCGGAAAGGAAACATAGTAACGTCCTGAATCCTCGTCGAACTCCCACTTGAGTTCGGTCACGTCCCCTGCACTGGCATCATCAGCACCTGCATCTGGTTTTGGAAGTAATCTGTGAGTCACAGGGA
The DNA here is from genome assembly GCF_003073215.2 of Triticum urartu. Lineage (NCBI taxonomy): Eukaryota > Viridiplantae > Streptophyta > Magnoliopsida > Poales > Poaceae > Triticum > Triticum urartu. Next base: position 367,920,159 of record NC_053028.1, on the reverse strand, counting down.
CTCAGCAATCTCACACCCTCGCGATCAAGTCTATTTAAGCTTATGGGTAGGAAAAAGGTAGTGAGGTGGATCTGCAGCAAGCACTAGCATATATGGTGGCCAACTCACACAAATGAGAGCGAGAAGAGAAGCAAGGCACGGTCGATAAGCTATCATGATCAAGAAGTGATCCTGAAACTACTTACATTCAAACATAACACGAGACCGTGTTCTCTTCCCGGACTCCGCCGAAAAGAGACCATCACGGCAACACACGCGGTTGATTCATTTTAATTAAGTTATGTGTCAAGTTTTCTACAACCGGACATTAACAAATTCCCATCTGCCCATAACCACGGCACGGCTTTCGAAAGTTCAAAACCCTGCAGGGGTGTCCCAACTTAGCCCATCACAAGCTCTCACGGTCAACGAAGGATATTCCTTCTCCTAGGAAGACCCGATCAGATTCGGAATCCCGGTTACAAGACATCTCGACAATGGTAAAACAAGACCAGCAAAGCCACCCGAATGTGTCGACAAATCCCGATACGAGCTGCACATATCTCGTTCTTAGGGTACACTGGATAAGAAATCTGTACAACTAAAACCAAACCTCAAGTTTCCCCGAGGTGGCGTTGCAAGGGGCTCTAGTTTGGACCAACACTCAAAGGAGCACTGGCCAGGGGTTTAAAATAAAGATGACCCTTGAGTCCGCAGAACCCAAGGGAAAAAGGCTTAGGTGGCAAATGGTAAAACCAAGGTTGGGCCTTGCTGGAGGAGTTTTATTCAAGGCGAACTGTCAAGGGGTTCTGATTATAACCCAGCCGCGTAAGGAACACAAAATCAAGGAACATAACACCGGTATGACGGAAACTAGGGCGGCAAGAGTGGAACAAAACACCAGGCATAAAGCCGATCCTTCCACCCTTTACCAAGTATATAGGTGCATTAAAGTAAACAAGATATAATAATAATGATATCCCAAACGATAAACATGTTCCAACATGGAACAACTTCATCTTCACCTGCAACTAGCAACGCTATAAGAGGGGCTGAGCAAAGCAGTAACATAGCCAAACAAAGGTTTGCTAGGAAAGGTAGGTTAGAGGCTTGACATGGCAATATGGGAGGCATGATATAGCAAGTGGTAGGTATCACGGCATAGCAATAGAGCGAGCAACTAGCAAGCAAAGATAGAAGTGATTTCGAGGGTATGGTCATCTTGCCTGGAAAGTTCTCCGAGTTGACAAAAGCTTGATCCTCATTAGCGTACTTGATAGGTTCCTCGATCACGTAATCGTCTCCCGTCTCTACCCAAGACAAGATCACAAACAAAGGAACCGACAATCAATCACGATGCAATGCGCAAGGAACATGATGCAAAACATGGCATGATATGCGAGATGTGATGTGCAATGCAAATGCTTGCTCTGGAAGGAAAAGAAATATCAAGGCATCAACTTGGCAAACCAAGTATCCCGCTGGAAAGATGAGATGATTTCGGTTGAAATCGATATAAAGATCACCGGAAACGGATACACGGTTTGCAAATGACAAGCAAGACAAGATATGATGCAAACTGCTTAAAACAGCAACATGGCCACTTGGATGCAAAGTATAAATATGCTACAGCATGTGAACAAAATGCATGGCAGTGATGTACAGGAGATGCTCTACAAAACATGAACACTGAGCTAAAGCTATAAACCACTAGAGCATGGCTAAAACAACATGGCAATAATGCGAAAGATAACAGTTTTACAGACTTAGTGAAAATGCTAGACATAGCAGAAACAGATTCAACATGGCATCTTTACAAGCTTGATTAACTCACTACAAGGCATGTCATGGCATGTAACATCTTCTAGCATGAAGTAGACATGAAAATGAAGCTATCCATGTGCAAAACAACCACATAGCATATTTGTATGAATAAACACATAAAAGACAAAACAACAACATGATGTAGAATGACATGTTCATGAACTTGCTCAAATGCAGAAACTAATGCCACCACTGGATTGGTGGGATTTTTCTACCCCAAAAACATATATAATATGTTGGGGTTGCTGTAGAAAAATCATCATAAGTGCAATAAGTTAAAAACTGCCCTAAATGGAACATGACAGAAATGGCATTTCCTTGTTTGGAACCATCCAAAAATGGACTTGCCCGAAATGGATTGATGCATATTTCTAGAAATGGAAATTCGCTAGAAGAATATAAAGAAAAGGGACAAGGGGCTATATGTATGGCGGGTGGGGCCACCCTGTCATACTCAGACTTGCTTGCAAAAACAATGGTGATTTAAACCGCGCCTGCGGGGATCAAACCCAGGTCTCCCGGGTGCGGGCATGCGTGGTCAACCACTGCGTTAGAGTGTGTGTGTGTGTGTGTTGAGATGGGCGCCTGGCTCCTTTTGAACCAGAGCAAGAAGGCCGAGCCTTTGGCCATGGTTGCCCGATGCTCGAGGCGAGCGACGAAGGCTAGCAGGGCAGCAACGACTATAGCTACAGTATAGCGGCGAGCTTGCGGGGTGTGCAAGGGAGTGCGGGTGTGGGGGTGCGCGAGCAAACGCTCGAGCACGAGCTCGCAGAACGCAAGCTGCGTGTGTACGTGGACGAGAGCGGGCAGAGGCAATGCACAAGCTTGCCGTGCTGCCATGGTGGCTGTGGCATGCGGGAATGGCATGCGTGTGCGGTGCATGCATGTGGAGCTGTGCGCGCATGTGTGGGTGTGCGTGTGAGCAGGAGCTCGCCGAGCTTGCGGCCACGGCGACGATGGCGTCGGTGAGGCAGCGAGCGACGCGGACGCGGGAGAGCTGCAGCAGGAGACGCGGCGAAGCGGAGCATGCAAGCCGCGGGCACGACAGAGGGGATCCAGAGCGGGGACACACGGGCATGCTACGGCAACAACAACAACTACAACAAAAAAATGCAGGCTTCACCAGAGCACCGGAAACACGATGAAGGCACGACCCTAGCAACTACTGCAGGGACAGTTTGGCGACAAGAAAGAGCAGGGAGTGAGTTGGGTATACCTAGTATACCTATGGCAAGAAGATACGGCGAGGGATGCAGTAGATCGACGGCGGGGAGACGAAGAACTCCGGTGGACTTGTTCTCCGTGAAGAAGAGGAAGAAGACGGGTCGAAGAGGTCGATGTCGAGGCCGTGCCGTCGCGTACGTCATGGAAGAAGATGAAGGAGGCCTCCGGCTCCTCTCCAGAGCGGCTGAGCGGGGGCGGAGTCGTACTAGAGACTAGCCCGAGATGGAGCTCCTGCTCGCTCGGGTCATGGTGGGCGCGGCGACGGCGGGGGCGTGGATACCTACCTGGTCGGCGGCTAGGGTATAGGAGGGGGGAATCGGTCTAGGGGACACCGGGGTAGGGTTTGGACAAGATATATAGGTGCCTAGTGGTCTCTCCGACCGTCAAATCACCGAGGTTGCCGACATGGAGTCGCTGGATGCTCTGCCATATGGAGGAGGAAGCTCCTGTCGCTTGCGGGCTAGCTGGGCTGCGGGAAGCTGGCTGGGCCGGTTCGGGAGGGAAGAGGCCCAGGTGGGCTGCACTAGGAGGGCTTTCCCTTTTCTTCTTAAATCTGTAAATCTAAATTCACAGTTGTAGAATGGGAAAAGTACAGGGAGGTAGGGGTAGAATTTGGCAGGAATATGAATATGCACATGCCCCTGGATTTATACTCTATTTGATAAAATTGGTTTGGACATTTTTAGAGGAATAAAAATATTCCTAGTTTGAATTAGGTTCAAACTTGAAGCATTTTTGACCCCAACCAAACCAACTCCAAAATGGGTGAAACTTGGCAGAGAGGTAACTAACATGGTGATAGAATATTGAGGGAAAGTTGAACATTAATGGAGGAGGGTAAAATGGCACTTGTAAAAAGAAAGAAAGAGAAGTAGAGGTGGTGATGCATGAAGGTGGTGATGCATGGATCACGCATAGAACATGCAACAACATATCATGCATGCATATCATGGAAAATGCAAGTTGACATACGCACAACACAACATCGATATGCACATGATGCAAACATATGATGGCTAAAAGGAATATGAAAATAAGCACAAATGCAATATGACAAGGTTAGCATGGCAATGAAATGAGTAGAACAACATAACAAAACAAAATCAGACCAAAAGATGGAACCCCAAATGGAATTGGATGGAGAACAACATGGATATATTGCCAAATATGGAAGTTTTACATCTAGGGTGTTACAGTAGCTGAGTGCTGAAGCTATATCATGTTGTACTCTGATGTATTTCAATTATGAAATTATGCTTCCTTAATATGGAAATGAAATATATTATGTGCTTAATATGAAATGTCAATTATATTAATAAATGGATTATGAATAAACGGACAATTAGCCTACGAATGGCGAATTAGCCTGCTAATTGGGTTTTGCTATTCCAAATGGTTGTTGAAAAAATACCGTGGGCGATGACCTCAGGCAACGCACACAGTTTCTAGGAATAAACCGTGTTGGATCAATGAACAATCACACACGACTTTCTCTTGAAAACTGTTTGTGTTAGGCCACCTTGCGCAAATGTTTATCACATAAAAACTGTGTGTGATGGACAGCCTTTGCCACACAGTTTCTTCTACGGACCGTGTGTGATACATTCAATAACGCAAACGATCTAACGGGAAAAATAGTGTGTGATGTACCTGTGAACAGAAACGTTTTCCTTGGAGCGAATGTGTGGGATGTACATACGAATGGAAACGTTTAGCGGGGAATGACTGTGTGGGATGTACTTGCGATCGGAAACAATTTTGTCGTATAATTGTATTTTTTTAGCTCTACTGTATGTATTTCTGTATTTGAGCACTCGCCGGTCGCACATGTTCTCATTTTGTCGAGCATGCGTGCCAGGAGGGCATATCCTCGATGGTTTCTGGGTCATGTGGCAAGGACCCCCCCCCCTATCGCCCACACTCACTTGGCGACGGTTCCAAATGCCGTCGCGGAAAGGGGTTAAAAACCGTTTGTTTAGGACCGACGCACACTAGTGCACATTTTTCTCCGGTAGAAACTTTGGGGTCTGTTTGTAGTTCCTTGTGTGGATTGAGTATTATGAATATGAATATGCTTTGGTGTTATTATAGTATGAACTCTAGGATAGATAGAATGGAAACAATATCTTTGTGTTATTTTACTACGAACTCTTGAATAGATCGATCAGAAAGAATAGCTTTGAGGTGGCTTCGCACCCTACAAACAATTCCTACTTTTTGTTCTCCACTAATAGGAACTCGGGAGTGATTCTTTATTGTACTTTGAGGGATAATCATATGATCCAACTATGTTAGCACTGTTGAGAGATTGCACTAGTGAAAGTACGGACCCTAGGCCTTGTTTTTAAACATTGCAATACCGTTTTTGTTCCTGTTTACTATTTGCTACCTTGCTGTTTTTATTTATTAGATTATAAAAATATACTTCTACCATCAATATTACACTTTTGTCACCATCTCTTCACTAAACTACTGCACCTATACAATTTGCCAATGTATTGGGTGTGTTGGGGAAACAAGCGATTTCTTGTATTTGGTTGCAAGGTCGCTTGAGAGAGACCATCTTCATCCTACACCTCTCACAGATTGATAAACCTTAGTTCATCCACTTGAGGGAAAATTGCTACTTTCCTACAAAACTCTGCGCTTGGAGGCCCAACACGTGTCTACAAGAATAAAGTTGCGTAGTAGACATCAAGCTCTTTTCTGGCGTCGTTGCTGGGGAGGTGAGTGCTTGAAGGTATATCTTTAGATCTTGCAATTGAATCTTTTAGTTTCTTGTTTTATCACTAGTTTGGTTCATAAAAGAAAACTACAAAATGGAATTTAGGTTGCATCATATTATTGATCATCTTTATAATATATTTCTTGAAAATGATGGTTCGGAAAATTGTGCTCAATTGATAGAAGAAGAAGTCAATAAAATGCTTGGCACAAAATATTTGAATGATGATCATGAATGCAATGTTGTTAGTGTGGATTCTTTGAATATCCAAAATGCTAATGATGATTGCACAAGTCATGACAAAAATGTTTCTTATAAGTATTGTCACTTTTTGCGGAGTGAATTGGAAGTGCCTTTGCACACCAAAAAGGGAAGATAGATTTTGTAAGAAGCATAAATATTTAGAAACAAAAAGGTTGCAAGAGAGGCCAGATGATTGTGCTGAAAGATGTAAAAAAATCGCCATCCTTGTGAACTTTGCAATGAACATGGTCATTTAAATCTCCAATGCAAATTCTTTCATGATCAAATAGTGTCCAAAAATTGTGATAACTTGATTACCCTTGAGCATCATAAAGAGATTAGTCTTCTTTTGGGGTATGAAGAAATGAAACATATAACTAAGGGTTTTCCAAATCCCAAGAGAATTATTGATTTTGATATAGAGGAAATTTATATGTTTTATACAGTAAATTGCATTGAGAATCCTTATATTGCCAAATATCTAAAGTCAAGAAAACAAATAGAATATTAAGAGAGTACTAATGAAAGGGAAAATGTTTCCCAATACCCTCCTAGTGTTTATTATGATGAATCAGGTAACAATGAGGATCTTCCTATCCAATCAATCTCTTCAACAAGAAGCTTGGAAAAATTAATTAAACCCACACATGGTGTGGTGAAGAATAATAAAAGAAGAAAGGATAGAGGTAAAAAGGTATCTCCCCGAAACAATGTTGCTCCCATCACCATCGTGCCTCATGAAAGTGAATCAAATATGTTGATGGAGGATGATGATGTTGATGATGATTTTATTATGCCTATTGCTTGTTGTGATGATTATGATAGGGAAGACAATGATATCAATTATGATCTTGATAATATTTTTAGCACTTGCTTGGAAGAATATGATAATAATGTTTGCTATACTATTGGCGCCATTAATGCTATTGATAAAAATGATTGTGATGATATGCAAAACCACAAGCTTGGGGATGCTACGTTTGATGAGTATGGTATGTTTGAAGATTTATTTGCTGGAAATAATGCTTGTCCTAAGCTTGGGGATGATTTTCTTAATGAATATGATCCTTTGATTCCTTCTACTTTCGATAAGAAAATTTATTATGATGATAGCACGCCTCCTATTTATGATGATTACATTGATAAAAGTGGGTTTGGAAGAGTGTCAACTCTAGGTACTAGTGATCCCACTATTTTGGAGGGTATTGAATCTTATTACAATATTGACGAAAGTGGATTTGGAGAGGTCATGACTTTATTTAGTGATACATCCACTATTTTTGAAGAGGTTTGAATTGACTATGACAATAAAGTTGCGATCTATGATGATTATTATGATGACATGTATGCCATAAAGAGTGATAAATTTTCTATGCTTTTGCATTATGAAAAGAGTGTTGTATGTGATAGTTATATTGTTGAATCCATTCATGATGCATCTAAAAATTATTATAAGGAAGGAACTTATGCTCTTACATATCTCAATAATATCAAGTTTCTTCTCTATGTGTTGATTGTTTTGAAGTTGCACTTGTTTTGCCTTCCTATGCTAGTTGATTCTTGCTCCCATAAGTTATTTGCTCACAAAATCCCTATGCATAGGAAGTGGGTTAGACCTAAATGTGCTAGTCATGCTTCATGATGCTCTCTTCATGTTTCAATTCTTATCTCTTATGTGAGCATCATTGAAATCATCATGCCTAGCTCAAAAGGCATTAAAGAAAAGCGCTTGTTGGGAGACAACCCAACACTTTTACATACTTTTTTGTGTGTTCTCATGATTAGCCTACTATAATAATCATTTTTTATTGCTTTCGTTTCAATAAAGTGCCAAGTAAAGCCTTTAGGACTTTGTTGGGTGATAGTTACTTTGATCTTGCTGAAAAACAGAAACTTGTGTGCTCACGAAAATATTTCTTATTTTTAACAGAGTGATTTTGAGTTGATTATTTTTGCATAAGATTTTTACAAATTTCTCAGGTTATCCTACTTTTTCTGGATTTTTGGAGTAGCAGAACTATGGTTTGAGTGTAGATTACTACAAACTGTTCTGTTTTTGACAGATTCTGTTTTCAATGCATAGTTTGCTTGTTTTCTAGTTTCTATGGCTTATATTGCTCAATATAAATTGTAGAAATGATATGCTATAGTAAGAATTGTGTGGAAACAATTATTAATCTTGTCTTTGGCAATACCAAAAGTGTAATGGTTTGCTCTTTATCATATTAACCTATCTCACAAAGTTCCGTTAAGTTTTGTGTGATTGAAGTTTTCAAGTTTTGGGTGAGATATTGATATGAGGAGAATAAGGAGTGACAACTAAGCTTGGGGATTCCGAAGACACCCCCAAGGAAATATTCAAGGAAGATCCAAGCAACTAAGCTTGGGGATGCTCCGGAAGGCATCCCCTCTTTCGTCTCCAACACTATCGGTAAAATCACTTGGAGCTATGTTTTCATTCGTCACATGATATGTGTTTTGCTTGGAGTGTCAATTTATTTTGTTAGGATTTTCTTTCTGTTATTTAAAATAATGTTTTGCATCTTTTATTTCAATAAAAATGTCAAGGATAGCCTTTACTATGCTTATTTTACAAGTCTACATGTTGCTGTTTGAAAACATAAAGTTTACCGTTGTTGAAAAAATTCCCTAGAAAATTCAGAATGTGATAAAATGTTGAAACTTTTTGCAAAATGAGCTCCGATAAATTTTCTACAGTGTGGTAAATTTTCATAATTTTTGGAGTTAAATAAGTATTGATACTCTTCCATTCTTTACAAACTGTACTGTTTTGGCAGATTGCTATTATGTCTGCATTGTTTGCATATGTTTGCTTGTTTAATGATTATATTTGAGGATAGGAGTATTAAATATGCAGAGGCATTTAGTATGCAATGTTGAATAATAATTTTAGTGATTTGCTATAGTAGATAATGATAAGGTTTTTGCATTGGTTTATACTAACCTATCTCACGTGTTCTTGTTGAGTTTTGTGTGGATGAAGCTTTTGAGATTTAGGGAAACCGTGATATAAAGGGAATTAAGGAGACATAAAAGCTCAAGCTTGGGGATTCCCAAGGCATCCCAAGTTTATATTTCAAGAAGTCTCAAGCATCTAAGCTTGGGGATGCCCCGGTAGGCATCCCGCCTTTTTTCTTCAACAATTATCGGCTAGTATCGGTTGAGCCTATGTTTTTGCTTCTTCACATGATGTGTGATATCCTTGGATTGTAATTTTACTTTGTTTTTCTTGATGTTTTAATAAATTATTTAGATCTGAAAGTTTTTTTAATAAAATAGAGTCCTCAAATAATTGCCAGGGAGGCTAAGTAAGTGGCATTCACATCCCGTCAACAATGCTCTTTTCTATGTCATTTACTCTTGTGCTTCACTTATATCCTTTGAGTAAATTCTTGAATAAATTGAATGTCATGAAGTTGAAATCATATCATGCCTACTGGTAGCTTCACATTGGGTTTATAAAGTGAAATCTTTTGAGGCTTGACAATCACAATATTGGTCATACAAGCAATTCACGAATAATTAGTATAAGGAATAGAACTTTCACATATAAATACACTATAATGGAAATCTTTTGTGATTGTGAGCCCCCATCAAAATATTATATGCCAAAATTGTTGATGTTGGACAAGGAAGACAACCTAATGGTTTGTGTTTGTTCATATTCACATGGAAGTTATATTATCATAGATCCTTCAACATGTGGTGCTTGCCCCCCATCTTTGCTAGCTAAAAACTCCTCACCAAGTAGAGATACTACTTGTGCATCCAAAAACCCTTAAACCCAAATCTTATTTCAAGAGTCCACCATACCTACCTAAGGATTGAGCAAGATCCTTCAAGTAAGTTTTCATCGGTGCAATAAGGCAATACAAATTGCTTCTAAAAGTGTGCGATCATTTAGTGTAAGATAAAATTGAGCATTGTATGAACTTGTGATGGCAAAGTAATAAAAGCGACGGACTACATAATAAAGGTTGCTATCATAAGGGGCAATATAACGTGACATTCTTTTGCACTAAGGGGTTGAGCATACAAACAAATAAGCGCATTGCAACCTCTGCTTCCCTCTGCGAAGGGCCTATCTTTTACTTTTATGTATTTACTTTTATGCAAAGAGTCAAAGTTCTTTCTATTCCTTTTAATTTTTCTCTTTTGTCAAGCATCATGTGGTGAGGAAAGATCTATGCACATATGTCCAGTTGAATATGGGTAGCATGAGTTATTATTGTTGACATCACCCTTGAGGTGTATACATTGGGAGGCAAAACAATAAGCCCCTATCTTTCTATGTGTCCGGTTGAAACGTTTTGCTCATGTGTACAAGGTGAGTGTTAGCAATCACAGAAGACTATATGATGGTTGAGTATGTGGAGCTCTTACTTAAACTCTGTTGAATAAGTTGAATTGCAATTGCTTGGTGACTAAGAACATAGGTTGTTGAGTTTCAAGAGAATTCATTGTTTGAACCTTGAATGTGAATTGGTTGCCACTATAACATGAGAAAATTAACGAGAAAGAATTGTCGTTATGATGCTAGGAAAAGTGATTGAAATTATCATTGAACAAACTTGTGCACTTTGCTAGCATTCACACTTCATAAATTATTTCTTTTATCATTTACCTACTCGGGGACGAGTAGGAATTAACCTTGGGGATGTTGATACGTCTCCAACATATCTATTATTTATGAAGTATTCATGCTGTTATTTTATCATTCTTGGGTGTTTTACAATCATTTTATAGCAACTTTATATCATATTTTGGGACTAACCTATTGACCCAGTGCCCAGTGCAAGTTGCTATTTTTTGCTTGTTTTTTACATCACAAAAAATCAATATTAAACAGAGTCCAAACACCGTGAAACTTTTTGTGGATTTTATCTGGACCGGAAGGAACCCAATGGGCCAAAGCTGCACCTGGGGGTGCCCCGAGGGGGGCACAACCCACCAGGGTGCGCCAGGGCCCCCTGGCGCACCCAGGTGGGTTGTGCATACCTCGGTGGCCTCCCGTACCCCTTCTTTGCACTATAAATTCCCAAATATTCCGAAACCCCTTGGGGTTAACCTAGATCAGAAGTTCCATCGCCACAGGGCTCCGTAGCCACCGAAAACCAATCTAGACCCGTTCCGGCACCCTGCCGGAGGGGGGAATCATCTCCGATGGCCATCTTCATCATCTCGGCAGCCACCGCGATGAGGAGGGAGTAGTCCACCCTCAGGGCTGAGGGTTTGTACCAGTAGCTATGTGTTTAATATCTCTCTCTCTCGTGATCTTTATCATGGGCTTTGTTAATATAGTCGGATTATATGATGTTTCTCCCCTCTATACTCTCGTTGTGATGAATTGAATCTTTAGCCTTTGAAATTTTGTCATGTCGGATTGAATATTCAGAGATGAGAACACATGATTTATGTCTTGCGGTATGAATACTTGAGGTGACAATTGGGGTATCTTATTGATTCACTTGATATATGTTATGGCATTCCACTCGCGGATTCCTGCGGTGATATTAGGGTAATCTATGCATAGGGGTTGATGTACGTTTTTCTCCGGTAGAAACTTTGGGGTCTCTTTGTAGTTCCTTGTGTGGATTGAGTATTATGAATATGAATATGCTTTGGTGTTATTCTAGTACGAACTCTAGGATAGATCGAATGGAAACAATAGCTTTGTGTTATTTTACTACGAACTCTTGAATAGATCGATCAGAAAGAATAGCTTTGAGGTGGCTTCGCACCCTACAAACAATTCCTACCTTTTGTTCTCCACTAATAGGAACTCGGGAGTGATTATTTATTGTACTTTGAGGGATAATCATATGATCCAACTATGTTAGCACTGTTGAGAGATTGCACTAGTGAAAGTACGGACCCTAGGCCTTGTTTTTAAACATTGCAATACCGTTTTTGTGCCCGTTTACTATTTGAAACCTTGCTGTTTTTATTTATTTAGATTATAAAAATATATTTCTACCATCAATATTACACTTTTATCACCATCTCTTCGTCGAACTAGTGCACCTATACAATTTGCCATTGTATTGGGTGTGTTGGGGACACAAGAGATTTATTGTATTTGGTTGCAGGGTAGCTTGAGAGAGATCATCTTCATACTACACCTCTCATGGATTGATAAACCTTAGGTCATCCACTTGAGGGAAAATTGTTACTGTCCTACAAAACTCTGCGCTTCGAGGCCCAACACGTGTCTACAAGAATAAAGTTGCGTAGTAGACATCATCCTTCTCCTCATCTTCTTTGCTATTTCATTTCGCCCTTTCCATCGAAAACATCATCAAGTGCAACACCCCATCACTAGCTTCTTCCATTCAATTCTCACCCATTTATTGCATGTGACATTTTCCTGTCCCACTAAAATGTTCATTTATTTTCTGTAAATCTTACACCATGTCGACAACCTCTCTGTCAAATTTCAGCTCATTTGGGTTTGATTTGGTTGGGTTAAAAAAAGGCTCAAGTTTGAATTTAATTCAAACTTGAATTACTTTTCTATCTATAAAAATTGCCAAGTCCATTTCTTCAAATTGTGCATAATGCAAGGACTCCAGATATATTTTCATATATCTCTCATGCCTTCCCTTTATCTCTGAGCTTTTCTCCCTTATTTTCTGTTTGAGGAAATTGAGAAGAGAAAGAATAAGCGGGAGAGAGAGAGCCCAGCACTAGCTGCTCCCAGCAAACCCGCAGCCCATCTCAGCCTCCACTGGTAATTTTCTTCCAGCGTGGCTGCTTTTCACCCCCAGGGCCCGCCTGACAGCTTCTCATTTCCCTTCTTTTATCCATCCTCTCGCTTTCTCCTCTCTCACAGTAAAACAGCCGAGCAAGGGCGCATGGCCACCATGGCCAAGCCTGCGGCACCCGCGTCCCTCCTGTAAAACCCAGCGCCAACCCTAGGGTTTCCCTCTTCCCCCTCAAGCCGCCGCCACCTCTCTCTTCTTCGTTCGTCATCTCATTCGTTCCCAAGTGAGGAAGCAGAGAGAGATCACAAAAGAACCGTCGGTGCCTGTCGTCGTCCTCGCGTCTGGCCTGCGTCAGGATCCTCTCCGGCATGTCGTTCTGCGCCTCGTCACCCTCCTCGACCGATCCCGAGAGTTAGTTGGGTGGGAGCCTCCTCCACACGACTCCCTGCCATCGCCGTCACCATGGCCGTGGCCGAGCCGAGTTGATGCTCGAGCCCGGCGTAGCAGCCGATGTCCCTGACCTTCTTCCTCCGTGGCAAGTCCCACGACTACGGCAACAACTTCCCGCACCTCTCCGAGCCCCGAATCATCAAGTCCAGCTTCTTCCCCATTGTCCTCTTCCTCCTCTGCTTCCGCTGCTTCATGGACTGAGCACCACCGCCATGATTAGTGCATCCTCCCGTCGTCTCCGGTCGCCGTCGACCTTGTAAGACTCCAGCAGCAACCCCACGGTGAAGCTCCGATCCTATCCATCCCTCTCTGGTCTCGTTTGCATATCCATCACTCCGTGCGTCTCCGGTTTCGGGCGCCGTGTCGTGACGTCAAGCTCGAGCTCGTGCACCTCATGACACATCACTTCTGTCTGCACCACTGAAAGAGCAATCATGCCCTTACATCATATTTTAATGTTGATGACAATATACATGTAGGGGACTAACAATGGTTGTCAAGTAAATCTCAGGTGTTTGTCCCAAGTTCATCAAAGTGTGTGGATCAAGAGCATACAACGTGATTTTACTTAGGAATGAAGTATCAAAAGTGATTACATATTTTTTTCCCTGAGTATAGGATCCCGCACTATTAAGAGTGGATCGATAGGGTTAGTTTAATGCTTGCTCATGCCACAAACGTCCTTCCCAAAAATGCACATGCTCCATCTCTATACTCTCTGTGTCTTTGTCTCTGGCCTACAGGATGTCCAGGCTTCAAGCCGGATGTCCGGGCCTCATGCCGGATATCCGGGCCTAGCTATCCAGTGAGCACTTTGTGCTTGTGCTGCTTGCTGGATGTCCGGCCCTCTACGCCAGATGTCCGGGCTCTCCTTGCACCCCGGATTTCCGGGTCTTCTTGCCGGATGTTCGGCTTGTGCTATCCAGAGGCCGTTTTTCATCTTGGTGAAATTGCCGGATGTCCGGGGTTACCTTATATGCCGAATGTCCGGTCTTGGCCCCCGGATGTCCGGTCCCACTGTTTTCTACTCTGCTTCTGCCTTGCTCTTCGAGTGCCTTGCTAGGCCAGATGTCTGGCCTGCCCGTTCACTTGCACTACAACGGCCATATTTGTGCTCACACTATATATAGCCCTTCTCCCCCACAGGAGAGGGTTGATCATTCACTTTGAACAAACCCTAGAACACATTTCATTGTCTCTCTTAATCCTCCACACCAAATCTTAGACCCCCAAGGTATTTGAGAGCATTTGAGAGAAGTTGTCCGATCAAGTGATAGATCCACTCCTTCCCCTTCTTTGCACCAAAGGAATTCGTGATTTGAGCAAGTCTTGAGCTTTTCCCCATCGTTCTTGTTACTCTTGGAGGTTGGAGACTCTTAGGTGGTAGGAGTCTTTCGGAGAGGAATCGACCATTGTGATTACCCCCGAAAAAGTTTGTGAGGGTTTGGAGACCACCCCAAGGTCTACCACTAGTGGTTGAGAAATGCCTCCATGGTGTTGTCTCAAAGGGGGAATAGGGTGAGCCTTCGTGGCGTTGGTGTGCCTTCGTGGTAACATCCACCTCTCTAATGGTGACGTAGCTTCCCTACAAGGAAGTGAACATAGGCATACATCCTCGTCTCCCGGAGTTGCAGTTATTCCTAACCCTAACTCTCTACTTGTGGTTACTTGTCTCTTAGCGCTTACTTATATCATATTGTGCTTGCTTACTTACATACTTGTGTTGCTTGTTTATCTTGATTAGCTCTTAGCATCACACTTGCAATTGTTAGGCTCACTTTCATATTCCGTATTATTGCCTAAAATTGCTAAGTAATAATTAAAAATTGTAGTTGTACCTATTCACCCCCCTCTAGGTCCATCTCGATCATTTCAATTGGTATCAGAGCCTCGTGCTCTATTATTGTGGCTTAACCGCCCTAGAGCGAGATGAACCCCGATGGGACACCACCTGTTGCAGATCCGAAGAATATGGGCGCGGCTTCCACGGAAGCCAACTCCTTCACTTCAGAGGATCTGGAACGTGCTCTTGCTAAGAAAAAGGAGGAGCATGATGCCTCTCTTGAGGCCTTGGTCCAAATGAGGATAGCCACACTAACCATGATGCTTGCACCAATTTCTGGTGGTGCGGCCTTGAGGCCAGCTGTGCCTACTCCTTCACTTGGCCAACAACCTCCTAGTAATGAACACTCTAGTGTTCCTTAACTTTATGCAAGACCTCAAGTAGAGAAACCCGAGTATAACCCTCAAGGCAAACCTCCTTTACTTGATAAAACTATCGATTTTGCTTTGTGGAGAGTTGCTATGCAGGATCATCTTAGATATGGAAATGATGAGATATTGGAGATCTTGGAGTATGAAAAGAATCACAATGACACCGCAACCATGTGCATAAGAAGAGGTATGACTGACAAGCAAAGGAGACCATACAATCATATCACAAGTGCCAAGGAATTATGGGATAGCATTGTGAGGACCAAGACCGGTACCTCCACTCTCCAGCTTGCTCGGTATGAAATTGCCAAGGGTCAATTGCAAAAAAAAATTATGGCAAAAAGGTGAATCTCCCATTGTAACATCCCAAATTTTTAATTTGGAATGTTATACATTAGATCATCATGTATATCATATTTTATTTCGCATTTTGGTTGATCCTAGAAATTCTACGCAACTCAATGACCCACGGAGAGAGTTGGGGATTTCGTTATTTTCATATTTGAGTTCTCTCAAATTTTGAGAATAGGATCATTTGATTTTATTTATTTTATCATCAATTATTTCTATTACAAAAATATGAGAGAGGGAATAAAATGACTTTCCAAAAATAAAGAAATATTGAGGATTTAATAAAAAAAATCAAATAAGATTTTACTTCGGAGTTTTTCGGTGTTTTATTTGAATTTAGGAAAAATGTACGTTTTTCAAAATTGCATTTAGGGCCCAAATAAATGTTCACCTTGTGCGGCTTGATTTTAGAAGCCCGTGAAAATTTATTTCGGAATTTTTGGAGTCCGTTTAGTATTTCTTTTTATTTTTCTTCCGAGCGGAATAATTAAAAAAACGAACTGACTTCGGGTCGTACCCGAGCGGGACACCGCCCGGGGGCAGCCTTTAAATAGCGCCGCCCCGAGCCGCCCCAGCCCATCAGCCCTGCCTCGATCCGCGTGCGCCGCCAGAGCCGCCGACGATCCCGCCGCCCGAGGTTCGTCGCGCCTCGTTTTCCGTGCCGAAAAAAAAGAGAAAAAAAATTGGCGTTCGTCGTTTTTCTTTTTCTCGGATTAAATCCGCGATTTTTCTGATCGCGATTCCTGATCCGATTTTCGTTTTAGTTTAACTTTTCGCTCGTTTATCGGAATCAGGCGATTCAAGCGCCTAGAGTTTCGTCTCGAAACCCTCTATCCGTTTAACCAACTTAAACAAGTTTTTGTTACTGTAAAATTTGCCCTAGATCCAGATTACATAGAACGAAGTTGTTTTCTTTCGCCGTTTGATTTCGTTGCTTCGTTCGATTTGATTCTTTTTGCCAACCGGAGTTCTTAAGTTGAACTTTCTGGTTAGATCTCTTATTTGAGTTTTACCTGTGCATTAGATGAGTACTTATTGTATGCTTGTTGTTTGTCTGCGATAGAATACCCGGAGTGCGCCGCCTGTTACTTCGAATCTCTAGGTTTCGCGGATCATCAGCAAGGCAAGTAACACTTTGATCATACCTTTTTCTACTACCCAGTTTTATTGCATTAGATCAATCCTCACACATTGCATGATTAGGATCTAATTAAATTGTGGGATGGGAAGTAGATGAGGTAGTACCTATTACCTGTTTATTATCAAACCTTTGGGAGTTACTTCTACGTTTGCTTATTATGCCATGCTATGCTAGTAGACGTGGATTGGGTGAGTGATATCCATGACAGATGTGAGATTGTTAATTAATGGTTTATCTAAGGTGGCAACTTAAACACACATCTGGGTGGATTGAGGCACCTGGGTATTCCAGGACTTGCCTGTTTTCTTTTGGACCGCCACCCAGGCTCAAAGGGATCATGAGACTATTCATACTAGAAACTTCCGTGTGCAGCCACAAGCTATTATGGGCTCTAGCATAGTTGACTAAGTCGTGCGAACTCTTACAGTGGTAGACTAGCAGATGTAGGGGATGTAGGTGGTACGGTCTACCCGATCGTAAGGTGCTAGCGCTTCTAAAAGGACTATGTCTCGGTCATCCGTCTTCTCAAACACCCTGTAGTGCGAGAAAACAAAGGGAGGCGATCGAGTCTTGTGGGGAAAAGTGCGCAAACCTCTGCAGAGTGTAATAAACTAATCATGGTTAGCCGTGTCCCCGGTTATGGACATCTTGAGTATCTAGTACTTGGATTTTCATGTGAATCTCAACATGTTACTCTAAATTAATTTTGTTGGGTTATGTTAATGATGATGCTTAATTGGGATTGAGAATGCTGTCAACCATTCTCAATGTTTAACAACCACCATGATAGTAATTAAATTTTATTCCTTTGAAGTAGGAAAAAATTGGCTTTACGCAAAACTGTAACCATAGAGCTTCCACCAGCCAAATATGCATATAGTATAGCTGTTTCATTCCATTACTCTCTATGTGTTACCTTGCCAGCATATTCCATGTGCTGACCCGTTTCGGGCTGCAACGTTAATGTTGCAGACTTTTCAGACGACGATTAAGAAGTTTTTAGGTCGTGGTTCTATACTCAGTGATGCAGTTGGAGTTGATGGACTCACTTATGTTCCAAGTCTTCCGTTGTTATCGTTATTAGATGGCCTTAAGCCATACTTATTGTAATAAGTTCTCTTTTGAGACACTCGATGTAATAAGTGTGTGATTGCTACTCTGCTATAAATCCTCCGAGTACTGTGTGGTGTCAGCATTACTGATCCAGGGATGACACCGGAGCACAGAGATCAGACTATTTGAGGTCTGGTCGCTACGGAGATGGTATCAGAGCACTCGCTGACTGTAGGACACGACCACTAAGCTAAAGACCTAGATCCCTATTCACTCTCTTCTCTTCTGACCTCTCATATTTTCAACTCTTTAGGATGGCGGATGTAAGGAACAAGTTCACACAACCGGATGAAGATACACCCTTTGGACGCCACTTGAAGGAAGTCACTAGATACCTGAATATAGGAGTACCAAGCTTCACCGGAACCTACAACGCCACTTTACCTGAAGAAGAGCGCTGGATGATTCAAGTTCAAGTTCCAGGAAGGACGTTCATGCCAGTCACTGAGCCCATAGAAATTTCTTTTGATGCACCAACTTGGAGTCTAGGAAAGAGCATGGTAGCTCACATCGCCATGGGACGCATTGGAGAAGTCTACCGCAAGGATCTCAAGGATACTATCTACTAGATTTGTGGGCGCCGAAATGAACACTGGGAGATGATCAGCACCAGGAAGGATAGATCAATCACAGCTTTTATCCAGGAGCTAAACCAGCACATTCGACGAAAGGAGAACCAGATGTGCGCCGACATGATAGATCTGAAGAAGGCTAAGACTAGAATCAAGGAACTGGAGGAAGAACTCAAGGCTACACGTGAAGATTATGAAGAAGAAATTGAAGTATTGGTGGAGAAGAATGACGACCTGATCAAGAAGATTGGAATATTTATGGGAGGCCCTACACCAGTGGATGAAGACGAAGAACCCAAGGAAATTAGCCCGGAGGACTACATCATCATCGACGGCACCGACTCGGAAGCAGATAGTAGCGATGATGACTATGTTGATGAAGCTGGAGCAGATACCATGGAGTCAACGACCGTAGAATATTTCTAGTAGACCGCCTCATCAGTAGTAGTAGTCCACCATGTAAATATAGTAGTCCGAGCACTTTTGCGATAGTTAGATCGATTGTATGCCTTTGTTTGATTGAATGAAGTGAATTGTTTGCTTTTGCCTCATGTGCATATGGGTAGTGTTTTCTCTTTAGACCCCCTCTATTCTTATATCTCATCTTTTCTAAAAACCCTCAGATGCCTCCAACCCAAGCTCTTAGGTCACCCATGTTAGTAACCTCGCCCGGAGCGGAATATGTGGCTAGTCTATGGTGTGATCGGTTACCATTAAGGATTGGTAACTATGTTTTTCCCTCAGACCTAATAGTATTGGAATCTCAAGGATTTGATGTGATATTAGGCATGGATTGGTTATCAAAGTATGAAGGGAATATTGAGTGTGCTAGTAAGACAATTTTGCTTACCACCCCAGAAGGGAGAAGGATCAAGTATGTATCCCGGCATGTGCCAAAGAGGACTCAAGTAAATTGCCTAACAGGAGTTGTGCAGGAGGAAGTACCAGTGGTAATGGATTTCCCTGATGTATTTCTAGAGGAGTTGCCAGGCATGCCACAGGATAGAGATATTGATTTTTTGATTGAGCTATTGCCAGGCACAGGGCCAATATCAAAGAGACTATATAGGATGCCAGCAAAGGATTTGGTGGAAATTAAGAAGCAGATTAAGGAGTTACTGGATAAGGGATATATTCACCCAAGTTCTTCGCCTTGGGGATCGCCAGTACTTCTAGTGGAGAAGAAGGATGGATCGTTAAGGATGGTTGTTGATTATCGAGGATTGAATGAAGTAACGATCAAGAACAAGTACCCACTACCGATGATCAATGATCTGTTTGATCGATTGCAAGGAGCTAAGGTATTTTCCAAGATCGATCTGCGATCAGGATACCACCAGTTGAAGATTCGAGAACAGGATATTCCGAAGACAGCTTTTACTACCAGGTATGGGTTGTATGAGTATACCGTTATGTCATTTGGTCTGACTAACGCACCTGCCTATTTTATGAACATGATGAACAAAGTATTTATGGAGTTTTTGGATAAGTTCGTCGTAGTGTTCATTGATGATATCCTGGTTTATTCGAAAAATGAAGAGGAACATAAGGAGCATTTGTGTTTGGTACTTGGAAAGCTCAGAGAACATCAATTATATGCCAAGTTCAGCAAATGTGAGTTTTGGTTGAAGGAAGTAGGATTCCTCGGACATGTTATATCTAGAGAAGGTATAGCAGTAGATCCCACTAAAGTTGAAACCGTGACCAAGTGGGAAGCCCCAACAACAGTTGGAGAGATCCGGAGTTTTCAAGGACTCGCAGGATACTACCGGAGATTTATTGAGAATTTCTCAAAGATTGCGAAGCCTATGACTGAGTTGTTAAAGAAAGATACCAAGTTCATATGGACAGAGGAATGTGAGGCTAGTTTCCAGGAGTTGAAGAAACGTTTGGTTACCTCACCAGTGTTGATTTTGCCAGACCAGACCAAAGATTATGAGGTGTATTGTGACGCTTCACGTCGAGGACTTGGAGCAGTGCTTATGCAGGAAGGGAGAGTTGTTTCATATGCCTCAAGACAATTGAAGCCTCATGAGTTGAATTATGCTACGCATGATTTGGAGTTAGCAGCGTAGTGCATGCATTGAAGACATGGAGACATTTTCTCATTGGAAATCATTGTGAGGTGTACACGGATCAAAAGAGTTTGAAGTACATTTTCACACAGAAGGAGTTAAATCTCAGACAAAGGAGATGGTTGGAGCTTATCAAGGATTATGATATGAAATTGCATTACCACCCCGGAAAGGCTAATGTAGTAGCTGACGCATTAAGCTGTAAGAGCCATGTCAATACGTTAATGATGGGAGAAATACCAAGGGAGTTAGCCGAAAATCTTCGTGAACTATGTTTGGAAATAGTTCCGAGAGGCTATGTAGCAGCAATGGAGATTCAGTCAACCTTGATGGATAAAATCAGGGAAGCTCAGAAAGCTGACAAAGATATTGCCGCTATAAAGGAGAAACTGAGCAAAGGAAAAGCTAAAGGATTCCGTGAGGATGAGCACGACACCCTATGGTTTGAAGACCGTGTTTATGTGCCCAGTGACCCGGAGATCAGGAAGTTGATATTGCAAGAGGCACATGACTCACTGTATTCAATTCACCCAGGAAATACCAAGATGTATCTGGATTTGAGGGATATTTTCTGGTGGACCGGAATGAAGAAGGATATTGCGAAGTATGTAGCAGTTTGTGACGTATGCCAGAGAATAAAGGCAGAGCATCAGAAGCCAGCAGGATTGTTACAACCATTGCCGATACCCGAATGGAAGTGGGATAAGTTAGGCATGGATTTTATCACGGGATTGCCCAGGACTCGTTCAGGCTATGACTCGATTTGGGTTGTAGTTGATCGATTGACGAAAGTAGCTCATTTCATCCCAGTAAAGACCACTTACACCAGTGCTAAGTTGGCAAAGATATACATGACCAGGATCGTATGTCTGCATGGAGTTCCAAGGAGTATCGTATCGGATAGAGGAACCCAGTTTACCTCAAAGTTCTGGAAGCAGTTGCACGAAATTTTGGGTACCAGGCTAGAATTTAGTACAGCTTTTCATCCACAGACAGATGGACAGACTGAGAGAGTCAATCAGATTTTGGAGGATATGCTGAGAGCTTGTGCGTTAGATTATGGATCTAGTTGGGACGATAATTTGCCATATGTAGAGTTCTCTTACAACAACAGTTACCAAACCAGTTTAAAGATGGCCCCTTTCGAAGCCTTGTACGGAAGGAGGTGCAAGACACCATTGTCATGGGACGAAGTTGGAGACCGCTAGTTGTTTGGTCCTGACTTGATTAAAGAGTCTGAACAGAAGGTGAAATTGATTCGCGATAGGCTCAAGGTAGCCCAGTCCAGACAGAAAAGTTATGCAGATTCTAAACACAAGGAGACAGTTTACGAAGTCGGAGACAAAGCTTATCTTCGAGTATCTCCACTTCGGGGATAAAAGCATTTTGGAGTTAAAGCAAAGTTAGCACCACGATTTGTAGGACCATATTGAGTTTTGGAGCGTATGGGAGAAGTGGCCTACAAGTTGGAATTGCCTGAAGGATTGTCAGGAGTTCATGATGTGTTCCACGTTTCTCAGTTAAAGAAATGTCACGCGGAGATGGCTGACATACTGTTGAGAGACACAGTGCCATTGGAAACTATTCAGTTGGATAACGATTTGACCTACGAGGAGAAACCAGTTAAGATTCTCGAGTTTGCCAGCCGAGTTACTCGCAGCAAGGTTATCAAGTTTTGCAAGGTTCAGTGGAGCCACCACACGGAGGATGAAGCCACCTGGGAACGAGAGGAAGATTTGCTCAAAGACCACCCTCACCTATTTTCTAGCCAACCCGAATCTCGAGGGCGAGATTCATCTTAAGGGGGTAGGTTTGTAACATCCCAAATTTTTAATTTGGAATGTTATACATTAGATCATCATGCATATCATATTTTATTTCGCATTTTGGTTGATCCTAGAAATTCTACGCAACTCAATGACCCACGGAGAGAGTTGGGGATTTCGTTATTTTCATATTTGAGTTCTCTCAAATTTTGAGAATAGGATCATTTGATTTTATTTATTTTATCATCAATTATTTCTATTACAAAAATATGAGAGAGGGAATAAAATGACTTTCCAAAAATAAAGAAATATTGAGGATTTAATAAAAAAAATCAAATAAGATTTTACTTCGGAGTTTTTCGGTGTTTTATTTGAATTTAGGAAAAATGTACGTTTTTCAAAATTGCATTTAGGGCCCAAATAAATGTTCACCTTGTGCGGCTTGATTTTAGAAGCCCGTGAAAATTTATTTCGGAATTTTTGGAGTCCGTTTAGTATTTCTTTTTATTTTTCTTCCGAGCGGAATAATTAAAAAAACGAACTGACTTCGGGTCGTACCCGAGCGGGACACCGCCCGGGGGCAGCCTTTAAATAGCGCCGCCCCGAGCCGCCCCAGCCCATCAGCCCTGCCTCGATCCGTGCGTGCCGCCGGAGCCGCCGCCGCCTTCGCCGATGATCCCGCCGCCCGAGGTTCGTCGCGCCTCGTTTTCCGTGCCGAAAAAAAAGAGAGAAAGAAAAATTCGGCGTTCGTCGTTTTTCTTTTTCTCGGATTAAATCCGCGATTTTTCTGATCGCAATTCCTGATCCGATTTTCGTTTTAGTTTAACTTTTCGCTCGTTTATCGGAATCAGGCGATTCAAGCGCCTAGAGTTTCGTCTCGAAACCCTCTATCCGTTTAACCAACTTCAACAAGTTTTTGTTACTGTAAAATTTGCCCTAGATCCATATTAGTAGAACGAAGTTCTTTTCTTTCGCCGTTTGTCTTTCGTTGCTTCGTTCGATTTGATTCTTTTTGCCAACCGGAGTTCTTAAGTTGAACCTTCTGGTTAGATCTCTTATTTGAGTTTTACCTGTGCATTAGATGAGTACTTATTGTATGCTTGTTTGTTTGTCTGCGATAGAATACCCGGAGTGCGCCGCTGTTACTTCGAATCGTTAGGTTTCGCGGATCATCAGCAAGGCAAGTAACACTTTGATCATACCTTTTCTACTACCCAGTTTTATTGCATTAGATCAATCCTCACACATTGCATGATTAGGATCTAATTAAATTGTGGGATGGGAAGTAGATGAGGTAGTACCTATTACCTGTTTATTATCAAACCTTTGGGAGTTACTTCTACGTTTGCTTATTATGCCATGCTATGCTAGTAGACGTGGATTGGGTGAGTGATATCCATGACAGATGTGAGATTGTTAATTAATGGTTTATCTAAGGTGGCAACTTAAACACACATCTGGGTGGATTGAGGCACCTGGGTATTCCAGGATTGCCTGTTTTCTTTTGGACCGCCACCCAGGCTCAAAGGGATCATGAGATTATTCATACTAGAAACTTCCGTGTGCAGCCACAAGCTATTATGGGCCTCTAGCATAGTTGACTAAGTCGTGCAAACTCTTACAGTGGTAGACTAGCAGATGTAGGGGATGTAGGTGATACGGTCTACCCGATCGTAAGGTGCTAGCGCTTCTGAAAGACTATGTCTCAGTCATCCGTCTTCTCAAACACCCTGTAGTGCGAGAAAACAAACGGAGGCGATTGAGTCTTGTGGGGAAAAGTGCACAAACCTCTGCAGAGTGTAATAAACTAATCATGGTTAGCCGTGTCCCCGGTTATGGACATCTTGAGTATCTAGTACTTGGATTTTCATGTGAATCTCAACATGTTACTCTAAATTAATTTTGTTGGGTTATGTTAATGATGATGCTTAATTGGGATTGAGAATGCTGTCAACCATTCTCAATGTTTAACAACCATCATGATAGTAATTAAATTTTATTCCTTTGAAGTAGGGGAAAATTGGCTTTACGCAAAACTGTAACCATAGAGCTTCCACCAGCCAAATATGCATATAGTATAGCTGTTTCATTCCATTACTCTCTATGTGTTACCTTGCTAGCATATTCCATGTGCTGACCCATTTCAAGCTACAACGTTAATGTTGCAGAATTTTCAGACGATGATTAAGGAGTTTTTAGGTCATGGTTCTATACTCAGTGATGCCGTTGGAGTTCATGGACTCACTTATCTTCCAAGCCTTCTGCTGTTATCGTTATTAGATGGCCTTACGCCATACTTATTGTAATAAGTTCTCTTTTGAGAGACTCGATGTAATAAGTGTGTGATTGCTACTCTGCTATAAATCCTCCGAGTACTATGTGGTGTCAGCATTACTGATCCAGGGATGACACCGGAGCACAGAGATCAGACTGTTTGAGGTCTGGTCGCTACACCCATGCAACTACTTGAGTGTCTCATGACTCTCACCGCCGACATTGAGTCATGTGAATGTGACAAGACTCAAGATGGATTCAACATGACTAAGCGATTTCTCATGGACAAGTTGCTTCATGCTTTTACTCCATATCATCACCAAATGGTGTGGGACATAAGACAACACCATGGATTCAAGGAAATGACTCCAGATGACATCATATCCACTTTCCAACTATTTGAAGAGTCAAAGGCAAATGCCACAAAACATCTTGCCATGCATGGTACCTCAACATCAAAGATCAATCTTGCATTGAAGGCCAAGCATGTATGTGAAGAAGAGCAACGTGAAGAAGAAGAAGAAGAAGAAGAAGATGATGATGATGATGATGATGATGATGATGATGATGAAGAAGATGGTGATTAAGTTGACTCGGATGAGAGCCCGTCATATGAAGACATTGCTCTCTTTGTCAAGAAGTTTAGTGTGGGAAAATTCAAGGGAAGATTCTAGAAGAAGAAAGTGAGAAAATGCGACAGCTGTGAAGAAACCAACCACTTCTCTAATGAGTGCCCTTATGAGAAGAAAGAAGATAAACCAAGGTTTCCCAAGACCTTTCCCAAGAAGAAGTTGCCAAATCCTTTGAACTCCAAGCTCAAAAAGAGGGATGGGAAAGCAATGGTTGCACATGAAGAATCCGATCCGGATGATGTTAGTGGTGTTGACGGAGTTGCTCAAGATTCTCAAAACACGTTGAGGCTAGTCAACAAGAGTGGTGATGTTGTCACCTACAACTATATGAAGGACTACAAGGGCAACGCTCACAAGTGCCTAATGGCAAAGGCCGTGGTTGAAGATGGAGAGGACCAAAGCTCTCCTGACAAGGTCAAGGTAACCCCATGACCAAACCCTCCTCTTTTCACTCCTCCTACTCCTAGTGACGAGTATCTTGATGCGGAGGATAGTTATGCGGATTATGATATAGATGATCCTATGCTTTCTAAACTAAATAAGTTCATGAGCTCCCTCAAAGGAAAGAAGCTCACTATGTTTCGTATGCTTACGGAGAAGGTGAGTAAGCACACCATCACCATTAAGGAACTCGAAACCCTCGCCACCGAGGAAAAGGAAAAATATGAAATCCTTTAGCGGAAAGTCCAATATGAGGAAGCACGAAATGATGAACTATGCTTGAAAATTGGTGCAAACATTGATGTTCATACTAAAGATCTTGCCTCCTTGAAAAAGGCTGTTGACTCTTGTGAAGAGTTGATGAATGATAAAAGTAAGCTTGTGAAGTCTAATGATTCTCTCTCTATGGATTGTGAGATCCTATCCATGTCCCTCAAGACTAAGGAAGAAGAGCTCACCATTCTTACAAAGAGTTTTGAGACGCTCAAGCTTACTTATCTTGAAACTCTAGCCAAGGCTTACTCTTCTCCTATTATCAATGTTGATGCTTGTACTACTAACTCTAGTAGTGATCTAGCGTCTATTCTTGAGGAGAATCGCTTTCTCAAGGCTCAAATCGAGAAAGGTCTCATGACATGTGCTCAAGGGCAAAAGAACCTTAATGAGGTATTGAGCTAACATAATGAGGTGTTTGCCAAAGAGGGTATCGGGTTTGACCCAAGCACAAGCAAGAAGAAGACGTCCTCTCAAAAGTGCACCACCCCTCTAAAAGAAACTTCTGTATAAGAAGGGCATAAGGAGAAAGGTATGGTTGTTAGTGGGAAGGCCACAAGGGGCATGCCCACTCTCAACAAGCCAAAAGAGTTCATGCCTCCATCCTATGTACTTCGTAAGAATAAGGATGGAGAAGTTTATGCAAATTTTGTTGGTTCTCGAAATGCATTCCGGTTTTATGCTATTTGGGTCCCTAAGACCCTTGTGACTAACTTGAGAGGTCCCATTGCAAAATGGGTGCCTCTAACCAAGTCATAATTGTGTGTAGGTTGCCTTCTCCGGTGGAGTAAAATGGGTGATTGATAGTGGATGTACCAATCATATGACCGGAGATAACAAATTGCTCTACGATTTCATGGAAGCTATTCAACCATTTATGAGCATTATGTTTGGTGGAGGATCAAAAGGACATGTGTACTTGGGTTGGGCAAGGTGGCTATCAAAAATGACATGTCTCTTGCAAATGTCATGCTTGTCCAATCCCTTAAATATCATTTACTTTCTGTTCGCCAATTTGATTTTGTTGGTTATGATACACTCTTGCCCAACCCGAGATACTCTCGGAGTTGATGTGAAAGTATTTAAGATAGATACTCTCGAAGTGTCCTTTGTTGGAGAGTTGGATGGCAACCTTTACACGGTTGATTTTTTGAAAGAGAGCACATTCCATGCAACTTGTCTAATGGCCAAGGCCGACAAGGGGTGGCTATGGCATCGCCGGCTATCCCATGTCGGCATGAGAAATCTTCAAGATCTCTTAAAGGGTAATCACATCCTTGGACTAACCAATGTCTCCTTTGAGAAAGATCGTGTGTGTAGTGCATGCATAGCCGGGAAGCAACATCAATCAAAGCACCCACCCAAGAATATTGTGTCTACTTCAAGGCCTTTGGAGCTCCTTCATGTGGATCTTTTTGGGCCTCCTTCATGGGACAGTCTTGGTGGGAAAAAGTATGGGCTTGTCATTGTTGTTGATTACTCAAGATATACATGGGTCTTCTTGTTGGGGAACGCAGTAATTTCAAAAAATTTCCTACGCACACGCAAGATCATGGTGATGCATAGCAACGAGAGGGGAGAGTGTTGTCTACGTACCCACGCAGACCGACTGCGGAAGCGTTGACGCAACGTAGAGGAAGTAGTTGTACGTCTTCCCGATCCGACCGATCCAAGCAACGTTACTCCGGCACCTCTGAGTTCTTGGCACACGTACAGCTCGATGACGATCCCCGGGCTTTGATCCAGCAAAGCGTCGGGGAGGAGTTCCGTCAGCACGACGGCGTGGTGATGATCTTGATGTTCTACTATCGCAGGGCTTCGCCTAAGCACCGCTACAATATGATCGAGGTGGAATATGGTGGCAGGGGGCACCGCACACGGCTAAGGAACGATCTCAAGGATCAATTTGTGTGTTTAGAGGTGCCCCCCTGTCCCCGTATATAAAGGATCCAAGGGGGAGGGGGCGTCCGGCCAGGAGGAGGGCGCAGGAGGAGTCCTACTCCTACCGGGAGTAGGACTCCCCCCCAATCCTAGTTGGAATAGGATTCCCCGAGGGGGAAAGAGAGAGAGGGGGGCCGGCCACCTCTCCTTGTCCTAATAGGACTAGGGGAGGGGGGAGGCGCGCGGCCCACCTTGGGCTTCCCCTTTTCTCCTTTCCACTAAAGCCTACTAAGGCCCATATAGCTCCCGGGGGGTTCCGGTAACCTCTCGGTACTCCGGTAAAATCTCGATTTCACCCGGAACACTTCCGATATCCAAACATAGGCTTCCAATATATCAATCTTTATGTCTCGACCATTTCGAGACTCCTCGTCATGTCCGTGATCACATCCGGGACTCTGAACTAACTTCGGTACATCAAAATGCATAAACTCATAATAACTGTCATCGTAACATTAAGCGTGCGGACCCTACGGTTCGAAAACAATGCAGACATGACTGAGACACATCTCCAATCAATAACCAATAGCGGGACCTGGATGCCCATATTGGCTCCTACATATTCTACGACGATCTTTATCGGTTAGACCGCATAACAACATACGTTGTTCCCTTTGTCATCGGTATGTTACTTGCCCGAGATTCGATCGTCGGTATCCAATACCTAGTTCAATCTCGTTACCGGCAAGTCTATTTACTCGTTCCGTAATACATCATCTCACAACTAACATTTTAGTTGTAATGCTTGCAAGGCTTATGTGATGTGCATTACTGAGAGGGCCCAGAGATACCTCTCCGACAATCGGAGTGACAAATCCTAATCTCGAAATATACCAACCCAACATGTACCTTTGGAGACACCTGTAATGCTCCTTTATAATCACCCAGTTACGTTGTGATGTTTGGTAGCACCCAAAGTGTTCCTCCGGTAAACGGGAGTTGCATAATCTCATAGTCATAGGAACATGTATAAGTTATGAAGAAAGCAATAGCAACATACTAAACGATCGGGTGCTAAGCTAATGGAATGGGTCATGTCAATCAGATCATTCAACTAATGATGTGACCTTGTTAATAAAATAACAACTCTTTGTTCATGGTTAGGAAACATAACCATCTTTGATTAACGAGCTAGTCAAGTAGAGGCACACTAGTGACACTAAGTTTGTCTATGTATTCACACATGTATTATGTTTCCGGTTAATACAATTCTAGCATGAATAATAAACATTTATCATGATATAAGGAAATAAATAATAACTTTATTATTGCCTCTAGGGCATATTTCCTTCAGTCTCCCACTTGCACTAGAGTCAATAATCTAGATTACATAGTAATGATTCTAACACCCATGGAGCCTTGGTGCTGATCATGTTTTGCTCGTGGAAGAGGCTTAGTCAATGGGTCTGCAACATTCAGATCCGTATATATCTTGCAAATCTCCATGTCTCCCACCTGGACTAGATCCCGGATGGAATTGAAGCGTCTCTTGATGTGCTTGGTCCTCTTGTGAAATCTGGATTCCTTTGCCAAGGCAGTTGCACCAGTATTGTCACAAAAGATTTTCATTGGACCTGATGCACTAGGTATGACACCTAGATCGGATATGAACTCCTTCATCCAGACTCCTTCGTTCGCTTCTTCCGAAGCAGCTATGTACTCCGCTTCACATGTAGATCCCGCTACGACGCTTTGTTTAGAACTGCACCAACTGACAGCTCCACCGTTTAATGTAAACACGTATCCGGTTTGCGATTTAGAATCGTCCGGATCAGTGTCAAAGCTTGCATCAACGTAACCTTTTACGATGAGCTCTTTGTCACCTCCATATACGAGAAACATATCCTTAGTCCTTTTCAGGTATTTCAGGATGTTCTTGACCGCTGTCCAGTGATCCACTCCTGGATTACTTTGGTACCTCCCTGCTAAACTTATAGCAAGGCACACATCAGGTCTGGTACACAGCATTGCATACATGATAGAGCCTATGGCTGAAGCATAGGGAACATTTTTCATTTTCTCTCTATCTTCTGCAGTGGTCGGGCATTGAGTCTTACTCAACTTCACACCTTGTAACACAGGCAAGAACCCTTTCTTTGCTTGATCCATTTTGAACTTCTTCAAAACTTTGTCAAGGTATGTGCTTTGTGAAAGTCCAATTAAGCGTCTTGATCTATCTCTATAGATCTTAATGCCTAATATGTAAGCAGCTTCATCGAGGTCTTTCATTGAAAAACTTTTATTCAAGTATCCCTTTATGTTATCCAGAAATTCTATATCATTTCCAATTAGTAATATGTCATCCACATATAATATCAGAAATGCTACAGAGCTCCCACTCACTTTCTTGTAAATACAGGCTTCTCCAAAAGTCCGTATAAAACCAAATGCTTTGATCACACTATCAAAGCGTTTATTCCAACTCCGAGAGGCTTGCACCAGTCCATAAATGGATCGCTGGAGCTTGCACACTTTGTTAGCTCCCTTTGGATCGACAAAACCTTCTGGTTGCATCATATACAACTCTTCTTCCAGAAATCCATTCAGGAATGCAGTTTTGACATCCATCTGCCAAATTTCATAATCATAAAATGCGGCAATTGCTAACATGATTCGGACAGACTTAAGCATCGCTACGGGTGAGAAGGTCTCATCGTAGTCAATCCCTTGAACTTGCCGAAAACCTTTTGCGACAAGTCGAGCTTTGTAGACAGTAATATTACCGTCAGCGTCAGTCTTCTTCTTGAAGATCCATTTATTCTCAATTGTTTGCCGATCAGCGGGCAAGTCAACCAAAGTCCATACTTTGTTCTCATACATGGATCCCATCTCAGATTTCATGGCTTCAAGCCACTTTGTGGAATCTGGGCTCACCATCGCTTCTTCATAGTTCGTAGGTTCATCATGATCTAGTAGCATGACTTCCAGAACTGGATTACCGTACCACTCTGGCGTGGATCTCACTCTGGTTGATCTACGAGGTTCAGTAGTATCTTGCTCTGAAGTTTCATGATCATTATCATTAACTTCCTCACTTATTGGAGTAGGTGTCGCAGAAACAGTTTTCTGTGATGTACAACTTTCCAACAAGGGAGCAGGTACAGTTACCTCGTCAACTTCTACTTTCCTCCCACTCACTTCTTTCGAGAGAAACTCCTTCTCCAGAAAGTTTCCGAATTTAGCAACAAAAGTCTTGCCTTCGGATTTGTGATAGAAGGTGTATCCAATAGTTTCCTTTGGATATCCTATGAAGACACGTTTCTCCGATTTGGGTTCGAGCTTATCAGGTTGAAGCTTTTTCACATAAGCATCACAGCCCCAAACTTTCAGAAACGACAACTTTGGTTTCTTGCCAAACCACAGTTCATAAGGCGTCGTCTTAATGGATTTTGATGGTGCCCTATTTAACGTGAATGCGGCCGTCTCTAGAGCGTATCCCCAAAACGATAGCGGTAAATCAGTAAGAGACATCATAGATCGCACCATATCTAGTAAAGTACGATTACGACGTTCGAACACACCATTATGCTGTGGTGTTCCGGGTGGCGTGAGTTGCGAAACTATTCCACAATTTTTCAAATGTACACCAAACTCGTAACTCAAATATTCTCCTCCACGATCAGATCGTAGAAACTTTATTTTCTTGTTACGATGATTTTCAACTTCACTCTGAAATTCCTTGAACTTTTCAAATGTTTCAGACTTATGTTTCATTAAGTAGATATACCCGTATCTGCTTAAATCATCTGTGAAGGTGAGAAAATAACGATATCCGCCACGAGCTTCAATATTCATCGGACCACATACATATGTATGTATGATTTCCAACAAATCTGTTGCTCTCTCCATAGTACCGGAGAACGGTGTTTTAGTCATCTTGCCCATGAGGCACGGTTACCAAGCGATTCATAATCAAGTGGTTCCAAAAGCCCATCAGTATGGAGTTTCTTCATGCGCTTTACACCGATATGACCTAAACGGCAGTGCCACAAATAAGTTGCACTATCATTATCAACTCTGCATCTTTTGGCTTCAACATTATGAATATGTGTATTACTACTATCGAGATTCAATAAGAATAGACCACTCTTCAAGGGTGCATGACCATAAAAGATATTACTCATATAAATAGAACAACCATTATTCTCTGATTTAAATGAATAACCATCTCGCATTAAACAAGATCCAGATATAATGTTCATGCTCAACGCTGGCACCAAATAACAATTATTTAGGTCTAATATTAATCCCGAAGGTAGATGTAGAGGTAGCGTGCCGACCGCGATCACATCGACTTTGGAACCGTTTCCCACGCGCATCGTCACCTCGTCCTTAGCCAATCTTCGCTTAATCCATAGTCCCTGTTTCGAGTTGCAAATATTAGCAACAGAACCAGTATCAAATACCCTGGTGCTACTGCGAGCATTAGTAAGGTACACATCAATAACATGTGTATCACATATACCTTTGTTCACCTTGCCATCCTTCTTATCCGCCAAATACTTGGGGCAGTTCCGCTTCCAGTGACCAGTCTGCTTGCAGTAGAAGCACTCAGTTTCAGGCTTAGGTCCAGACTTGGGTTTCTTCTCTTGAGCAGCAACTTGCTTGCTGTTCTTTTTGAAGTTCCCCTTCTTCTTCCCTTTGCCCTTTTTTCTTGAAACTAGTGGTCTTGTTGACCATCAACACTTGATGCTCCTTTTTGATTTCTACCTCCGCAGCTTTCAGCATTGCGAAGAGCTCGGGAATAGTCTTGTTCATCCCTTGCATATTATAGTTCATCACGAAGCTCTTGTAGCTTGGTGGCAGTGATTGGAGAATTCTGTCAATGACGCAATCATCTGGAAGATTAACTCCCATCTGAATCAAGTGATTATTATACCCAGACATTTTGAGTATATGCTCATTGATAGAACTGTTCTCCTCCATCTTGCAGCTATAGAACTTATTGGAGACTTCATATCTCTCAATTCGGGCATTTGCTTGAAATATTAACTTCAACTCCTGAAACATCTCATATGCTCCATGACGTTCAAAACGTCGTTGAAGTCCCGATTCTAAGCCATAAAGCATGGCACACTGAACTATCGAGTAGTCATTAGCTTTGCTCTGCCAGACGTTCATAACATCTGGTGTTGCTCCAGTAGCAGGCCTGGCACCCAGCGGTGCTTCCAGGACGTAATTCTTCTGTGCAGCAATGAGGATAATCCTCAAGTTACGGACCCAGTCCGTGTAATTGCTACCATCATCTTTCAACTTTGCTTTCTCAAGGAACGCATTAAAATTCAACAGAACAACAGCACGAGCCATCTATCTACAATCAACATAAACAAGCAAGATACTATCAGGGACTAAGTTCATGATAAATTTAAGTTCAATTAATCATATTACTTAAGAACTCCCACTTAGATAGACATCCCTCTAATCCTCTTAAGTGATCACGTGATCCACATCAACTAAACCATGTCCGATCATCACGTGAGATGGAGTAGTTTCATTGGTGAACATCACTATGTTGATCATATCTACTATATGATTCACACTCGACCTTTCGGTCTCCGTGTTCCGAGGCCATATATGTATATGCTTGGCTCGTCAAGTATAACCTAAGTATTCCGCGTGTGCAACTGTTTTGCACCCGTTGTATTTGAACGTAGAGCCTATCACACCCGATCATCACGTGGTGTCTCAGCACGAAGAACTTTCGCAACGGTGCATACTCAGGGAGAACACTTCTTGATAATTTAGTGAGAGATCATCTTATAATGCTACCGTCAATTAAAGTAAGATAAGACGCATAAAAGATAAACATCACATGCAATCAATATAAGTGATATGATATGGCCATCATCATCTTGTGCCTGTGATCTCCGTCTCCGAAGCACCGTCATGATCACCATCGTCACCGGCGCAACACCTTGATCTCCATCGTAGCATCGTTGTCGTCTCGCCAATCTTATGCTTCCACGACTATCGCTACCGCTCAGTGATAAAGTAAAGCATTACATCGCGATTGCATTGCATACAATAAAGCGACAACCATATGGCTCCTGCCAGTTGCCGATAACTCGGTTACAAAACATGATCATCTCATAAAATAAAATTCAGCATCATGCCTTGACCATATCACATCACAACATGCCCTGCAAAAACAAGTTAGACGTCCTCTACTTTGTTGTTGCAAGTTTTACGTGGCTGCTACGGGCTTAAGCAAGAACCAATCTCACCTACGCATCAAAACCACAATGATAGTTTGTCAAATAGACTCCGTTTTAACCTTCGCAAGGACCGGGCGTAGCCACACTTGGTTCAACTAAAGTTGGAGAGACTGTCGCCCGCAAGCCACCTATGTGCAAAGCACGTCGGGAGAACCGGTCTCGCGTAAGCGTACGCGTAATGTCGGTCCGGGTCGTCTCGTCCAACAATACCGCCGAACCAAAGTATGACATGCTGGTAGGCAGTATGACTTATATCGCCCACAACTCACTTGTGTTCTACTCGTGCATATAACATCAAACCATAAAACCTAGGCTCGGATGCCACTGTTGGGGAACGCAGTAATTTCAAAAAAATTCCTACGCACACGCAAGATCATGGTGATGCATAGCAACGAGAGGGGAGAGTGCTGTCTACGTACCCACGCAGACCGACTGCGAAAGCGTTGACGCAACATAGAGGAAGTGGTCGTACGTCTTCCCGATCCGACCGATCCAAGCACCGTTACTCCGGCACCTCCGAGTTCTTAGCACACGTACAGCTCGATGATGATCCCCGGGCTCCGATCCAGCAAAGCGTTGGGGAGGATTTCCGTCAGCACGACGGCGTGGTGACGATCTTGATGTTCTACAGTCGCAGGGCTTCGCCTAAGCACCGCTACAATATGATCGAGGTGGAATATGGTGGCAGGGGCACCGCACATGGCTAAGGAACGATCTCAAGGATCAACTTGTGTGTTTAGAGGTGCCCCCCTGCCCCCGTATATAAAGGATCCAAGGGGGAGGGGGCGGCCGGCCAGGAGGAGGGCGCAGGAGGAGTCCTACTCCTACCGGGAGTAGGACTCCCCCCCCAATCCTAGTTGGAATAGGATTCCCCGAGGGGGAAAGAGAGAGAGGGGGGGCGGCCACCTCTCCTTGTCCTAATAGGACTAGGGGAGGGGGGAGGCGCGCGGCCCACCTTGGGCTGCCCCTTTTCTCATTTCCACTAAAGCCCACTAAGGCCCATATAGCTCCCGGGGGGGTTCCGGTAACCTCCCGGTACTCCGGTAAAATCTCGATTTCATCTGGAACACTTCCGATATCCAAACATAGGCTTCCAATATATCAATATTTATGTCTCGACCATTTCGAGACTCCTCGTCATGTCCGTGATCACACCCAGGACTCTGAACTAACTTCGGTACATCAAAATGCATAAACTCATAATAACTGTCATCGTAACGTTAAGCGTGCGGACCCTACGGTTCGAGAACAATGCAGACATGACTGAGACACATCTCTGGTCAATAACCAATAGCGGGACCTGGATGCCCATATTGGCTCCTACATATTCTATGAAGATCTTTATCGGTCAGACCGCATAACAATATACGTTGTTCCCTTTGTCATCGGTATGTTACTTTCCCGAGATTCGATCGTCGGTATCCAATACCTAGTTCAATCTCATTACCGGCAGGTCTCTTTACTCGTTCCATAATACATCATCTCACAACTAACATTTTAGTTGTAATGCTTGCAAGGCTTATTCGATGTGCATTACCGAGAGGGCCCAGAGATACCTCTCCGACAATCGGAGTGACAAATCCTAATCTCGAAATATGCCAACCCAACATATACCTTTGGAGACACCTGTAATGCTCCTTTATAATCACCCAGTTACGTTGTGACGTTTGGTAGCACCCAAAGTGTTCCTCCGGTAAACGGGAGTTGCATAATCTCATAGTCATAGGAACATGTATAAGTTATGAAGAAAGCAATAGCAACATACTAAACGATCGGGTGCTAAGCTAATGGAATGGGTCATGTCAATCAGATCATTCAACTAATGATGTGACCTCGTTAATAAAATAACAACTCTTTGTTCATGGTTAGGAAACATAACCATCTTTGATTAACGAACTAGTCAAGTAGAGGCACACTAGTGACACTAAGTTTGTCTATGTATTCACACATGTATTATGTTTCTGGTTAATACAATTCTAGCATGAATAATAAACATTTATCATGATATAAGGAAATAAATAACAACTTTATTATTGCCTCTAGGGCATATTTCCTTCACTTCTTCCTCAAGTCCAAGGACGAGACGAAGATCACCTTCATTGATTTTGCCAAGCAAGCTAAATGCAAGTTTGACAAAGAAATCTTGGCAATAAGAAGTGATAATGGCTCTGAGTTCAAGAACTACACCTTGGAATCATTTCTTAGTGATGAAGGGATTGAGCATCAATATTCAGCTCCATACACTCCCCAACAAAATGGTGTAGCAGAAAGGAAGAACCGCACACTTGTGGAGATGGCAAGGTCCATGTTGGATGAATACAAGTCACCACATAGTTTTTGGGCCGAGGCTATCAACACCGCATGCCATGCATCAAACCGGCTCTTCCTCCGCACTATATTAGAAAAGACTCCATATGAGCTCCTAACTAGGAATAAGCCGAATGTCAAGTACTTTCGTGTATTTGGGTGCAAATGTTTTATCTTCAACAAAAGAGAACGGTTAGGAAAATTTCAATCCAAAACCATTGAGGGCATATTTGTTGGCTATGGATCAAACTCTCACGCCTATAGAGTCTACAACAAATCCAATGGATGTGTTGTAGAAAGTTGTGACATGGTGTTTGATGAATTTAATGGCTCCCATGGGGAGCAAGTTGATCTAAGTGATGTAGGTGAAGAAGATTATTCTCAAGATATCTTGACCATGGGTGTTGGTGCACTTCTTCCAATGGAACAAGAACCTCCTGATGATGATGAATAAGATGGAAGCTTCACGCATCATCAAACTACTTCAACACCCATACCACCCCAAGATCCTATTGCTCAACCAATGCCCGTAGACCAAGTACAAGATGATGATCAAGTTCCTCTTCATGATAATCATCAAGAACAAGATCATCCTCAAGGGCAAGAACAAGAAAGTGCAATCATTGACGATGAACCTCAACAAATGCAAGATGAAGAAGAAGATGTTCCACCACACGTTAATGATCCATATGTTGAGGACGTGGATGATGGACATGAAGTTGAACCTCGTGAAACTCTTACCTCCATCATGCCTCGAGTGGCCGGTCGTGTTGATGTTGAAAAAATTCTCACCGGCATATCAGAAGGTAGAGTCACTCGTAAACATTTGACAAACTTTTGTGCTCACTTCTCGTTTGTGTCTAGTGTTGAGCCTCTCAAGGTACAAGATGCACTGATGGACAACGATTGGCTTGTTGCTATGCAAGAAGAGTTGAACAGTTTTGAACGCAACCAAGTGTGGTCTTTAGTCAAGAGGCCAACTACCGAGCACAACATCATTGGAACAAAATGGATTTTTAAGAACAAGCAAGATGACAATGGTGTAATCATCCGTAACAAGGCAAGGTTAGTGGCACAAGGGTACTCACAAGTTGAAGGTTTGGAATTTGGTGAGACCTTTGCCTCCGTTGCCCGTCTTGAATCCATTCGCATCTTACTTGCTTATGCTACTTTCAATGGTTTTGCATTACATAAAATGGATGTGAAAAGTGCTTTCCTTAATGGTCCTCTACAAGAAGAAGTATATGTATCACAACCACTTGGGTTCGTTGATCACGATCACAAAGACTATGTGTATAAACTTCATAAGGCTTTGTATGGCCTCAAACAAGCACCTCATGCTTGGTATGATCATCTTAAGAAGTTTTGCTCGATGATGGTTTTGTGAGAGGGGTGATTGATCCCACTCTTTTTACTAAGAGGGACAAGGGTGATTTGATCCTATGCCAAATCTATGTAGATGATATCATTTTTGGTTCTCCTAACATTCATTTGAGCAAGAAGTTTGCGACTTCCATGACCAAGAATTTTGAAATGCCACTCAATGCGGATTTGAAGTTCTTCCTCAGATTTCAAATTCAACAATTTCAAGAAGGAATTTTCTTGTCTCAAGCAAAATACCTCAAGGATATCCTAGAGAAGTTTGGCATGTTTGATGCTAGTCCATGTAAGACACCCATGCCAACCAAAATTGTACTCGCTGAAGACGCAAATGGTATTCCTTTTGACCCATCTATTTACTGCTCTATGATTGGTTCATTGCTTTATCTTTATGCATCTAGACCAGACATTATGTTTAGTGTATGCATGTGTGCTAAATTTCAAGCTTCCCCTAGGGAAAGTCATCATAAAGCGGTTAGGCATATTCTTAGATACCTTGTTCACACCCCAAAGTTGGGTCTATGGTACCCCAAGGATGCTAAGTTTGATCTCATTGGGCACACGGATGCGGATTGGGCTGGAGACAAAGTGGATTGTAAGTCCAGCTCCGGCGCATGTTAGTTTCTTGGACGCTCCTTGGTAAATTGGGCTTCGAAGAAACAAAATTGTGTTGCCCTCTCCACCGCAGAAGCTGAATACATTGCAACCGCCAGTTGTGCAACTCAATTACTATGGATGAGACAAACTTTGAAGGATTATGGTATCACCTATAGACATGTGCCTCTTCTATGTGGTAATGAAAGTGCCATCAATATTGCTGAGAACCCCAAAGATCATACCCGCACCAAGCACATTGATATTAGGTATCATTTCTTGAGAGATCATGTGGAAAAAGGTGACATTGATATTGCTCATGTTGGCACAGATATGCAACTTGCAGACATTTTCACCAAGCCATTGGATGAAGCAAGGTTTTCTCAACTTAGGTGTGAACTTGGTATCTTGGAGCTTGACAATATTATGTGAAATCTAGTACCCATTCATGCATGAACTTAACGCCTTGTCTTGATGTAGGCATATATTTAGGGGGAGACATTCAATTCATGAGTATTCTCACCCTACATAATGCATAAATAGAACAAACACTCTCAAAGTTATCATGGTTCTCGAACTATGGTACTTTAACATGATGGAGTCATGACTATGTGCCCAAAGTCGACATGTTTGCGTTACTATGTTCCATATGCTCAAACATGGTGACCTCGGTCACCGCTTGTAAATTTCTTATATGGACCTTTCTTTACTCAATATTGTTGGGTTGGTATTAAATCTTAGTATGGCCTTAGATTTCTCAGGTTTTCACCCCTATAAATCTCTACAAAAACTCCTTGGTGGAGTCTATATCATATTATATGTGTTTGGCCCCTTACAAATCTTCCCCTTGCCTAGTCTTTCTATCCAGTGGCCGGACATCCGGCTCCTCAGCCGGACATCTGGGCCGTGGGGCAAATTCCTCTGCTGCTCAAACTTCCAGCAAGGACTCCAGTGGACGGACATCCGGGCCCTAGCCGGACATCCGGTCCCTGAACCTTTTTGCTCGCTGATTTCCACACGCCGGATATCTGGGCTTGTCCCCGGATGTCCGGCCTGATGGCCGTGGTTTTTCTACTCTCTGAACTCTGCACGCCGGATATCCGGGCCAAGACCCCGGATGTCTGGCCCGTCGCCCGCAGCCACATATAACAGGGGAGGGGCTCGGGATTTGGGGGCAGTTCCCCACTCTCTCTCCCATTGCTCTCCCCTTCTCTTCAAGCCACCACCATCGGGTGGTGCTCCGACGCTGCACCGGCCCTCTCCTCCGTCCCCGATCTCCTGCCCATGGCTTCTTCTCCTCCCGGTCTACGTTTCCATCCAATCCTTTTCATGGGTGGTGGTGTGAATCACTTGGGAGGGACTGGTGTATTGTGGGATTCACCACCGGAGTTCCTCATGGCGCGTACCAAGAACTGCGCCCCCGAGCGCCCCGAGCCTTCTTCCTGGGGTATGGATGCTATCTCTCTTCCATTCTTCTCTTGTTGTGACCAAATCATCTTAGGGCTTCATTATCTCTCTAGAGTTTTGGTGTCTCTTGGCTAAGCCTAAAATCTCTCTATGTACTCGGCTAATCAACTGAATCATGGGGATGTCAAATTTTTGATCTACCACTTGGACTTGTCCTATGGTCATGATCGAAAATGTTCATCCCATTGTTTAATTCGCGTTATCCTTGTTCATACCTTTTGGCTCCTTCTCATCGGGACCTCTCATTATCCATTTCAGTTGCTCCTCGGCAAGGCTCAACCGACTCCAATGAACATGCTCGGCCTAAGAAGAAGAAGACCACCACCAAGAAGAAGAAGCGGACACCATCCACAAGTCCGTCCGCCTCGGATCCGGATGATGAGGACTATGTTGGGGAGGAAGAGGATGACTTTGCTCCAAGACACTCTGTTGGCCAGTCCAAGCCTAGCACTAGGAGGGCAACGGTGCCTCAAGTCCATGGTGCTGCAATGCCTGTCGTCCTTGGTCGTTGCATCTCAATGGAACTTCCTGGCAGCGGGGACCGCCTCACACACGACTTCACCACCGCGGGGGCTAGTCCATACCTTGAGTTCTGTCGGAATACCAACCAATATGAGATGGTTCTTGATGCTGAGGATCCTCGGTTCCGTACTCGGATGCAGAAAGATCTTTACTTGAGTTTCGTCCATGGTCGTGGGCTTGCCCCTCACAAATACTTGGATCTTCAGTTCATGCGTGAGCATCCTGCCATGTTCCCTGACAACACCGTCAAAATCATTGATGACATGACTCTAGGTCAAGCCATGACCTTCAAGTGTGATTGGAATGAAGCTGCCATCCTTTAGTTCTATGACACCTACTTCTTTGGGCCAGACAACACTGTCACATGGATGACTGATCACACTGTGCTGGACATCACCTATGATCGTTTTGTTCAGATTTTGGGCTTCTCCGGTGTTGGTCATCACATTCACATTATGGATCCTCGCTATAGGCCCAAAGGGGTTGATTCATGCATGGCTCTTCTTAAGCCCATCTCTCAGCTCACTGAAGAGGAACGTGCATATCCACCCAATGAGTCATCCATTTTCCAGTCTCCCTACTACATTCTCTATCAGTGTGTGCTTTGCACTCTCTATCCGAAGAACGGAGATCGCTCAAGGGCTCGCAACTACTGTATTGATCTGATGGTATGCATGCATGATGCACCTACTGAGCCTCTTGACACCGCTCACTATATTTGGCATGAGATTCGTCTCTCTAGCTTCATTCAGATGCGCCAATTCCCACATGCTCCATTCATTCAGTCCATCATTGATCACACTGCTCCGTTTGAGGTTGCTAAGACCATTGGGCATTCCATTTGGAAGCCGCCCATCCACATGTGCATGGCTGCTCCTGCACCGGCTGCTGCACCTCGACCACCTAGGAAGCCTGCTGGTGGGTCTCAGTCCACTGCTTCCTCCGTGCCTTGTTCCTCGTCTACCCCTCGTGGACGTCTTGCCTCGTTCTTTGGCAAGGCTCAGTCTGCTATCATGAAGGCAATCACTTTCAGCTGTCAGCAGAATCACGATGTTCAGAAGCGCCTCATCATCTCCAAGAATCGGCTCAAGCAGCGCCTCCGTGATCGTGGGAGTCCCGTGAGTGATGATGATCCTCTTCCCGCGGCTCTGTCCACTTCCACCTTTGGTTTCCCATCTCATGACGAGTACCCCGAGTTCTTTGTTGATGATGATGACTTCCGCCAGAAGTGACCGAGTCCATTTAGTTCTTCGCCCCTTTTTCCTTGTTGGTGTCAAAGGGGCAGAAGTAGTATCGTAGTATGGTCATGCTATGATGTGTTTGATATTTGTGTTAGATACTATTATTCAAACTTGTTATGTTGCTACCTATGGTACTTGATTGGTTGAGACTATGTTATTATCTTGTGGCTATGAAATGTTTTTAGTCTATGTATTATGGTGGTTTCATATGTGCATGTCTCTCACATTTATATCTCTTTGAGCTACATATCCTATCATACGAAGTTTGTGTTGTACATCCTAACATATTCATCTCATGCACACAATGAGGGGGAGATAAAAGCAAATAGAAACATAAACATACTTTGTACTTTTGCTCTCATGTTTGTCAATGCTAAGATTATTTATTGCATCTGTGATACTACATGTATGATTGTCATCAACAAACAAAAAGGGGAGATTCAAAGAGCAACCATGCCCTTACATCATATTTTGATGTTGATGACAATATACATGTAGGGGACTAACAATGGTTGTCAAGTAAATCTCAGGTGTTCGTCCCCGGTTCATCAAATTGTGTGGATCAAGAGCATAAAACATGATTTTACTCAAGGATGAACTATAAAAAGTGATTACATGTTTGTTTTCTTGAGTATAGGATCCTGCACTATTAAGAGGGGGTCGATAGGGTGAGTTTAATGCTTGCTCATGCCAAAAACCTCCTTCCCAAGAATGCACATGCTCCATCTCTATACTCTCTTTGTCTTTGTCTCTAGCTGCCAGATGTCCGGGCTTCAAGCGGATGTCCAGGCCTCATGTCGGATATCGGGCCTGCTTGCCGGATATCCAGGCCTAGCTACCCAGAGAACACTTTGTGCTTGTGCTGCTTGCCGGATGTCCGGCCCTCTATGCCGAATGTCCGGGCTCTCCTTGCACCTCGGATTTCCGGGGCTTCTTGTCGGATGTCCGGTTGGTGCTATCTAGAGGCTGTTTTTCATCTTGGTGAAATTGCCGGATGTCCGGCCATGTGCCTGATGCCCGGGGTTACCTTATATGCCGGATGTCCGGGCTTGGCCCCCGGATGTCCGGCCCCTCTGTTTTCTGTTCTGCTTCTGCCTTGTTCTTCGAGTGCCTTGCTAGGCCGGATGTCTGGCCCCTAGCCCGGATATCCGGCCTGCCCGTTCACTTGCACTACAACGGCCATATTTGTGCTCACAC
This sequence comes from Triticum urartu, assembly GCF_003073215.2. Taxonomy (NCBI): domain Eukaryota; kingdom Viridiplantae; phylum Streptophyta; class Magnoliopsida; order Poales; family Poaceae; genus Triticum; species Triticum urartu. The sequence goes on along the minus strand of NC_053028.1, from coordinate 367,877,273 downwards.
TATATATAGCCTGATAATCCCCAAGTGCTGGGAATCATCGTAGCAATTTCCAAAGGTGGAAGTGATAAGTATGGAGTGTCGAACCCACAAGGAGCTAAAGGTAAGATCAATATTATCTCAAGCCCTATCTGCCACTAATACGACTCCATGTACACCGAACGTTTGCTTCCAACTAGAAACGAGAAATAAAACTACGTTGTGGGTATGAAGAGGATAACTTTGCATGATATCGGAGAGATAAAATATAAAAGTAGGGGCTGTTATCATAAAGTTAGAATATATTACTAAATATTATAAATAGCGAGTGTGGAATAATGATGGGTCGATGTGCAGAATTGTCCTAGGCAATTGTTAACAAGACCGATAGTTGTCATTGCAATTTCATATGAGGGAGAGGCGTAAGCTAACATACTTTCTCTTCCTGGATCATATGCATTTATGATTGGAACTCTAGCAAGCATCCGCAACAACTAAAGATCATTAAGGTAAAACCCAACCATAGCATTAAAGCATCAAGTCCTCTTTATTCCCATACGCCATGTCCCTCTTATCCGTGTTTGTGTTTCAGTCACTCACGCAACACAGACAATAAGCAAACCATGGACATATTGCAACACCCTACAGTGGGAATCCCTCACACTTGCGCGACACGGAGGGCACCATAGGACAGCACCAAAGTAAAACATACAACTCATACCAATCTAGATCATCAATCAACCCAAAGACAAAGGATATCTACTCAAAACATCATAGGATGGCAACACATCATTGGATCAGAATATGTGGCATAAAGCACCATGTTCAAGTAGGGATTACGGTGGGGGGCAGGAGAGTGGACCGCGTAAAAGAGATGAGGGTGGTGATGGTGATGGTGATGTTGATGAAGATGATCACCGCGGCGATGATTTCCCTCCCGTTGGCACTACGGTGCCACCGAGAGAGAGGAGGAGAGGTTCTCCCCCTTGTGCTTCCTCCTCCATGGACTCCCCCTGGATGGGGAGAGGTTCTCCCTCTGGTCCTTGGCCTTCATAACGATGATGGACCCTCCGGGATCCTCCTCCGTGCCCTCTGGTGATGATGCCCCCCGGAAGGGTGCCAGAGAGGGCCTAGATTGATTTCTCATGGCTACAGAGGCTTGCGGCGGCGAAACTTCTGATCTAGGTTAATTTCTGGAGGTTTCTTTATATATAACAGGTTTTGGCATCGAGAACAAGTCAGGGGGGGTCTCCGGGCTGTCCACGAGGTAGGAAGGCGCGCCCAGGAGGCGCGCCTCCCACCCTCGTTGGCAGCCCGGGACTCTTCTGCCCAACTCTTTTATCCCTTGGTCTTCTTCTGGTCCAAAAATAAGCTCCGTCAAGTTTCACGTCAATTGGACTCTGTTTGGTTTTCCTTTTCTGCGATACTCTAAAACAAGAAAAAAAAACAGAAGCTGGCACTGGGCTCTAGCTTAATAGGTTAGTCCCAAAAATCATATAAAATAGCATATAAATGCATATAAAACATCCAAGGTTGATAATATAATAGCATGAATACTTCATAAATTATAGATAGGTTGGAGACGTATCAGCATCCCCAAGCTTAATTCCTGCTCGTCCTCAAGTAGGTAAATGATAAAAGAAATAATTTATGAAGTGTGAATGCTAGAAAGTGCTTAAGTTTCATCAATGATAGTTCCAATCACTTTTTCTAGCATCATTATATATCATAACAATAGCTCATCTTCATAAGACTTTTCATGATCAAGTAACAAGCTATTCACACGTTAAAGTATAGATCGTAAACTTTCTTGAAACTAACAAACTATATTCTTAGTCATCAAACAATTGTAATTCATCTTATTTTCAGGAAGGGTCTATGTCAGAGCTTTGATTTAGCAAACTCCACATACTCAACTATCATTTAATCTTTCACAATTGCTAACACTCACGTGATATTTATGGCTTCAAAGTTTTAATTGGATACAGAGAAAGATAGGGGCTTATAGATTCGCCTCCCAACCTTTTACCTCAAGGGTAATGTCAACAATAATAGTTCATGATAACTTACATCCAATTGGATATATATATATATCAGGATCTTTCCAATACAATGTGCGTGCCAAAGGATAAAATGTAAAATGGAAAGGTTAAGTTCACCATGACTCTTGCATAAGGTAGAAGATAGAAGTAAAAGATATGCCCTTCGCAGAGGGAAGCAGAGGTTGCCATGCGCTTTTATGGTTGGATGCACAAAATCTTAATGCAAAAGAACGTCACTTTATATTGCCACTTGTGATATGGACCTTTATTATGCCTTCCCTCGCTTTTATTTCTTCCACATCACAAGATCGTATAAAGCTTATTTTCTCCACATTAATAGATCATACATATTTAGAGGGCAATTTTTATTGCATGCACCGATGACAACTTACTTGAAGGATCTTACTCAATCAATGGGTAGGTATGGTGGACTCTCATGGAAAAACTGGTTTAAGGAATGTTTGGAAGCACAAGTAGTATCTCTACTTGGTGCAAAGAATTTGGCTAGCATGAGGGGGAAAAGCAAGCTCAACATGTTGGATGATCCAAGACAATATACTTTATTTCAGATATAAGAAAACATAACCCATTACGTTGTCTTCCTTGTCCGACATCAACCTTTTAGCAGGTTATATTTTAACGAGTGCTCACAATTACAAAAGATGTCCAATATAGTATATTTATATGTGAAATCTCTCTTCCTTCAATATTCTTTCATGAATTGTTCAAGTGACCAATTCTACTTTTGCTAACTTTCAATAAGTTTACTACCTATACTTGTTCTGTGTGAAGTCATTACTCCCCATGGTATAAGCATATGAAACATATATAAATTCAGATTTATGATATTCAATTCATTCAACCATTTACTCATAGGATATATATGAAGCACGTGAGTAAATGACAAACTACTCCAAAAAGATATAAGTGAAGGACACTGAGTAGTCAAATAATTAACTAGCCATGGGAGGATTCTTTTTCATTTAAGATTCAGATCCAATGATTTTATTCAAACAGCAAGTAAAATTGAAAATACGCTCCAAGAAAAACACATATCATGTGACGAATAAAAATATAGCTCCGAGTAAGGTATACCAATAGTTTTGAAGACGAAAGAGGGGTGCCTTGTGCATCCCCAAGCTTAGGAGCTTGAGTCTTCCTTGAATATTACCTTGGGGTGCCTTGTGCATCCCCAATCTTAGGGTCTTTCCACTCCTTATTCTCCTCATATCGATATCTCACCCAAAGCTTGAAAACTTCAATCACACAAAACTTAACGGAACTTCGTGAGATAGGTTAGTATGATAAAGAGTAAACCATTCACTTTGGTACTGTCAAAGACCAGGTTCATAATTGTTCTCACACAAATCCTACTGTACCATATCATTTCTACAATTTATATTGAGAAATATAAGCCATAGAAACTAGAAAACAAGCAAACTATGCAATGAAAACAGAATCTGTCAGAAACAGAACAGTCTGTAATGATCTGAACACCAACCATACTTCTACTACTCCAAAAATTCTGAAATAACTTGGTGGACGTGAGGAATTTTTCTATTAATCTTATGAAAAAAGAATCAACTCACTCGCACTCTTCTTTAAAAAATGGCAGCTAATCTCGTGAGCATAAAGTTTCTGTTTTTTACAGCAAGATCACATTAACTTTCACCCAAGTCTTCCCAAAGGTCTTACTTGGCACTTTATTGAAAAAAAATCTATAATACATGATTAATACGGTAGCTTAGTCATGAGAACACGCAAAAACAGTAAGGGTAAATATTGGGTTGTCTCCCAACAAGCGCTTTTCTTTAATGCCTTTTAGCTAGGCATGATGATTTCAATGATGCTCACATAAAAGATAAGAATTGGAACATAAAGAGAGCAACGAAGAATATGACTAGCATATTTAAACCTAACCCACTTCCTATTCCTAGGGATTTTGTGAGCACACAATTTATAGGAACAAGGATCAACTAGCATAGGAAGGAAAAACAAGGATAACTTCAAAACTTTAAGCACATAGAGAGGAAACTTGATATTATTGTAACTCCTACAAGCATATATTCCTCCCTCATAATAATTTTCAGTAGCATCATGAATGAATTCAACAATATAACCATCACACAAAGCATTATTTTCATCATCTACAAGCATAGAAATTTTACTACTCTCCACATAAGCAAAATTCTTCTCATTCGGAATAGTGGAATCATTACTAACTAAAGTTGACACTCTTCCAGATCCACCTTAGATTATAGTATTATTCATACTCCAGAAGATATAAGTGAATTTCATGGATAATTCTACAATTAATATATACTAACCAATATCCAAGATCAAAATATATAAGTGAAGCACATGAAGCATTCTATAAAACCATACTCAAAAGATTTAAGTGAGGCACAAAGAGAAATTCTATAAAATCATACTTAGAAGATATAAGTGAAGCACATGAAGTATTATATAAATTGATGAAGGGACATCTCATACTAACATGGTTCTTAGAGGAAAAATAGAAAAACACAAAGGACACAAATCATGTGAACAAAACAAAAACCGAGGTATACCGATAATTGTTGAAGAAGAAAGATGGGATGCCAACCGGGGCATCCCCAAGCTTAGATGCTTGAGTATCCTTAGAATATTTACTTGGGTTGCCTTGGGTATCCCCAATATTGAGCTCTTTCCTCTCTTTATTCTTCTCACATCGGTAACTCCTCGTTGTTCGAACACTTCATCCACAAAAAACTTTTAACAAAAACTTTGTGAGATCTGTTAGTATAATAAAGCAAATCACTACCTTTAGGTACTGTTGCAAACTCATTATAATTTCATATTAGAACTATATCTACTGTATTCCAACTTATCTATGGTTCATACCCTCCGATACTAGCCATAGATGCATCAAAATAAGCAAACAACACACGAAAAACAGAATCTGTCTAAAACAGGATAGTCTGTAGTAATCTGGAGGTTTAGTAAACTTCTGTAACTCCAAAAATTATGAAATAAATTTGAAAATTTGAAAAATTTATACATAATTAATGTGCAAAAAGTTTCAGACCCATTTGACTTTCCAGTAAAAAATTAAAATCACGCGCTACAGCCAAAGTATCTGTTTTTTGTTCTGCACATAGTAAACAAGCAATCTAATCATCCTAAAACCAAAGCTTGGCACATTATTTGTATTATAAAATGGATATATATATAAGGGTATAATTATTTATAGAGAAACTTCCATGAAAAATTCTACATTGTTTCCGTGAGCATGAACACGAGTGCTCAAGGTCGACCCTCACTTCTTCAATGCATAACTTTCCAATCACTTCCCTTTTTGAAAAACTTTTTAGGCATGAGAGGCAAGTAATTTTTTTTGTATTTTCATTCTTTTAAAAAATTGTATGTTTCACCCACAACTAAACAGAAACAAAAAAGGAAAAACAAAATCTACTTAGTGAAGAGAGCAAACAAGAACACATGAGAATATCAACCCCACGCTATTGCTCCCCGACAACGGCGCTAGAAAAGAGCTTGATAATCCCCAAGTGCAGGGAGTCATCGTAGAAATTTCCAAAGGTGGAAGCGATAAGTATGGAGTGTCGAACCCACAAGGAGCTAAAGGTAAGATCAATATTATCTCAAGCCCTATCTGCCACTCATATGACTCTACGTACACCGAACATTTGCTTCCAACTAGAAACGAGAAATAAAACTACATTGTGGGCATGAAGAGGATAACTTTGCATGATATCGGAGAGATAAAATATAAAAGTAGGGGCTTTTATCATAAAGTTAGAATATACTACTAAATATTATAAATAGCGAGTGTGGAATAATGATGGGTCGGTGTGTGGAATTGTCCTAGGCAATTGTTAACAGACCGATAGTCATCATTGCAATGTCATATGAGGGAGAGGCATAAGCTAACATACTTTCTCTTCTTGGATCATATGCACTTATGATTGGAACTCTAGCAAGCATCTGCAACTACTAAAGATCATTAAGGTAACACCCAACCATATCATTAAAGCATCAAGTCCTCTTTATTCCCATACGCCATGTCTCGCTTATCCGTGTTTGTGTTTCAGTCACTCACGCAACGCAAACAATAAGCAAACCATGGACATATTGCAACACCCTACAACAGGAATCCCTCACGCTTGCGCGACACAGAGGGCACCATAGGACAGCACCAAAGTAAAACATACAACTCATACCAATCTAGATCATCAATCAACCCAAAGACAAAGGATATCTACTCAAAACATCATAGGATGGCAACACAACATTGGATCATAATATGTGGCATAAAGCACCATGTTCAAGTAGGTATTACAACGGGGTGCGGGAGAGTGGACCGCATAGAAGAGATGAGGATGGCGATGATGATGGTGATGTTGATGAAGACGATCACCGCGACGATGCCTGATGGCACTCCGGTGCCACCGAGAGAGAGGAGGAGAGGTTTCCCCCCTTGTGCTTCCTCCGCCATGGCCTCCCCCTGGATGGGGAGAGGCTCTCCCTCTGGTCCTTGGCATTCATGACGATGATGGCCCCTCTGGGATCCTCCTCCATGCCCTCCGGTGATGATGGGCCCCTCCGGTAGGGTGCCAGAGAGGGCCTAGATTGATTTCTCGTGGCTACAAAGGCTTGCGGCGGCGGAACTTCCGATCTAGGGTAATTTCTAGAGGTTTCTGTATATATAAGAGGTTTTGGCGTCGAGAACAAGTCAGGGGGGTCTCCGGGCTATCCACGAGGTAGGGGGCGTGCCTCCCACCCTCGTGGGCAGCCCGGGACTCTTCTGGCCCAACTCTTTTATCCCTTGGTCTTCTTCTGGTCCAAAATAAGCTCCGTCAACTTTCAGGTCAATTGGACTCCATTTGGTTTTCCTTTTCTTTGATACTCTAAAACAAGAAAAAAAACATAAGCTGGCACTGGGCTCTAGGTTAATAGGTTAGTCCCAAAAATCTTATAAAATAGCATATAAAACATCCAAGGTTGACAATATAATAGCATGAATACTTCATAAATTATAGATACGTTGGAGACGTATCATAGCCCTTCTCCCCCCACGGGAGAGGGTTGACCATTCACTTTGAACAAACCCTAGAACACATTTCACTCTCTCTCTTACTCCTCCACACCAAATCTTAGGTCCCCAAGGGATTTGAGAGCATTTGAGAGAAGTTGTCCAGTCAAGTGATAGATCCACTCCTTCCCCTTCTTTGCACCAAAGAAATTCGTGATTTGAGCAAGTCTTGAGCATTTCCCCATCGTTCTTGTTACTCTTGGAGGTTGGTGACTCCTAGGCGGTAGGAGTCTTTCGGAGAGGAATCGGCCATTGTGATTACCCCCGGAAAAGTTTGTGAGGGTTTGGAGACCACCCCAAGGTCTACCACTAGTGGTTGAGAAACGCCTCCGTGGTGTTGTCTCAAAGGGATAATAGGTTGAGCCTTCGTGGCATTGGTGTGTCTTCGTGGTAACGTCCACCTCTCTAACAGTGACGTAGCTTCCCTCCAAGGAAGTGAACATCGTCATACATCCTCGTCTCCCGGAGTTGCGGTTATTCCTAACCCTAACTCTCTACTTGTGGTTACTTGTCTCTTAGCACTTACCTATATCATATTGTACTTGCTTACTTACATACTTGTGTTGCTTTTTTATCTTGCTTAGCTCTTAGCATCACACCTGCAATTGTTAGGCTCACTTTCATATTCCGCATTATTGCCTAAAATTGCGAAGTAATAATTAAAATTTGTAGTTGTACCTATTCACCCCCCTCTAGGTCCATCTCGATCCTTTCAACCACACCACCCCTTGCATCACCGACACATGCGACGCATCGTCTGTAGCTCATGCGAGCAACAGGGCCTCACCAGCACCAACCTCCTGCCTCACTGTGCTCCTCCGCCATGCCCATGTCTGCAAGGCTCCATGAGCTCATTTATGTCGCTTGAAGCTACGTCGGTTTTTTCTCCAAAGAGGAAGGGATGATGCAGCACAGCGGCGGTATGTATTTCCCTCATATATGAAACCAAGGTTACCGAACCAGTAGGAGAACCAAGCAACACAACGTAATCAGCCCCTGCACACACATAACATATCCTTGCAACCCGACGTGTTAAAGGGGTTGTCAATCCCTTTCGGGTAATGGCACCAGAAATGGCGTGTGGACGGGAGAGAGTTGTAAATATTGATAGACCGAACGACAAATAAAATAAATTGCACCAAGGTATTTTGGGTTTTTGGTTTAATAGATCTAAAAATAAAAGCAAATAAAAAGTAGATCGCAAAGGCAAATATATGAGAAAGAAGACCCGGGGCCGTAGGTTTCACTAGTGGCTTCTCTCGAGAAAAATAGCAAACGGTGGGTGAACAAATTACTGTTGGGCAATTGATAGAACCTCAAATAATTATGACGATATCCAGGAAATGATCATTACATAGGCACGTCCAAGATTAGTAGACCGACTCTTGTCTGCATCTACTACTATTACTCCACACGTCGACCACTATCCAGCATGCATCTAGTGTATTAAGTTCATGGGAAAATGGTGTAATGCAGTAAGAACGATGACATGATGTAGACGAGATCCGTTTATCTATGGCGGTAGATATAGATCCCATCTTTTTATCCTTGGTATCAAGGATACATACGTGTTGGTTCCCTTTCTGTCACTCGGATCAAGCACCATAAGATTGAACCCACTATCGGGCACTTCTTCCCATTGCAAGATAAAAAGATCAAGTTGGCCAAACAAAACCCAAATATTGGAGAAGAAATATGAGGCTATAAGAGATAATGCATAAAAGAGATCAGAGAAACTCAAATACTTTCATGGATATAAAAAGATAGATCTAATCATAAACTCAAAGTTCATCGATCCCAACAAACACACTGCAAAAAGAGTTACATCATATGGATCTCCAAGAGAACATTGTATTGAGTATCAAAAGAGAGATGAAGCCATCTAGCTACTAACTACGGACCCGAAGGTCTACAAAGACTACTCACGCATCATCGGAGAGGCACCAATGGAAGTGGTGAACCCCTCCGTGATGGTGTCTAGATTGGATCTGGTGGTTCTGGGCTCTGCGGCGGCTGGATGAATATTTTGTCGACTCCAGTAGGGTTTCTGGAATATTGGGGTATTTATAGAGCAAAGAGGCGGTCCGGGGGGGCACCCGAGGTTGGCACAAGCTGCCAGGGCGCGCCTGGACCTCCTGGCACGCCCTGGTGGGTTGTCCCCTCCTCGGGACTCCCCCCAGGTGCAACCAGGGCCCAAAATCTTCCTTCTGGTCCAACAAAATCTCCGTAAAGTTTCATGGCATTTGGACTCCGTTTGATATTGATTTTCTGTGATGTTAAAAAATGGAAAAAACAGCAACTGGCACTTGGCACTATGTCAATAGGTTAGTACCAAAAAATGATATAAAATGATTATAAAACATCAAAGATTTATAATAAAACAACATGGAACAATCAGAAATTATAGATACGTTGGAGATGTATCAGCATCCCCAAGCTTAACTCCTACTCGTCCTCGAGTAGGTAAGTGATAAAAACAGAATTTTTGATGTGGAGTGCTGTTCATCATGTCATATCATATTCTTTTCTTTATAGCATGGACATTTGGACTTTTATGTGATTCAAAGCAATAGTCTAGTTTTGACATAATAATTTAGATACTCAAGCATATCAACAAGCAACCATGTCTTTCAAAATATCAACGCTAAAATAAGTTATCCCTAGCCCATCATGCTCAAACATTGATCCATTCATGAAACACATTCGAATACTAACTACACCCAATACTTAAGCACGATCATATTGCCTCCTAGTTGGTGCTTTTATAAGAGAAGATGGAGACTCGAAATAAAAATTGCATAAAGTAAAACAAAGGCCCTTCACAGAGGGAAGTAGGGATTTGTAGAGGTGCCAGAGCTCAAAGCAAAAAATTTGAGATAAAAAACATTTTGGGAGGTGTATCCATCCCACCAACGAAAACGACTTAGAGTTCCCAATACTTTCCATGCATAGATATATCATAGGCGGTTCCCAAACAGGAAATAAAGTTTATTCCTTTTTCCACCATAACTTTCATTTTCCATGGCTAATCGTATCCACGGGTGCCCTCCATACCAACACTTTCCAATGAATTTATTATTTGACAACATAAAGTAAATTCATTTGTTTTTGCATTTTAGGACTGGGCATACCTAATACCTTTGCCTTACTCTCGTGCAATGACAAGTGAATAAACACTCATCTTGAGAATAACACATCTAGCATGGAAAATATTAGCCACCCCTCACCGCTCCGCGAGCGAAACAAACACACAAAAGAGAAGTTTATTTTGAAAATTAGAGATGGTACATGCAAATTTGCTTAGAACGGCAAAATAATACCGCATATAGGTAGATATAGTGGACTCATGTGGCAAAACTGGTTTAAAGGTTTTTGGATGCACAAGTGGAGGTCATACTTAGTGCAAAATGAAGGCTAGCAAAAGATTTGGAAGCGACCAACCAAGAAACGAATAATCTCATAAGCAAGTATTAAGCATAATTAACATCGAATAATGCACCACAAGTAGGATATATTTCATTGCACGATTATTGACTTTTGTGCATGCATAGGGAATCACAAACCTTAACACCAATATTCTTACTAAAGCATACTTACTCATCAAGATGACTCACATATCACATCATCATATCTCAAAACTATTACTAAGAATCAAGTTTATTTTGTCCAATGATCTTCATGACATCTCTTTTTTTATTTATCCTTCTTGGATATCTATCACTTTGGTACTAATTATCATGTGTTGCTTTTCATAAGCTCAAACAAGTATAAGTGAAGATCATGAGCATAACAAATTTTCTTTCTCTCAAAATAATTTAAGTGAAGCAAGAGAGAATTTCTTCAAAATTTTACCAACTCTCAAATAAATCTAAGTGAAGCAAGAGAGAATTTCTTCAAAAATAACAAAGCACGCCATGCTCAAAAAGATATAAGTGAAGCACTAGAGCAAGTCCTAGCTCATAAAAGATTTAAGTGAAGCGTAGAGAGCAATTCTAACAAGTCATGACATAATTTTGGCTCTCTCAAATAGGTGTGTCCAGCAAGGATCGATGACTTAAAACACAAAATAAAACAAGCAAAGACACATATCATACAAGACTCTCCAAGCAAAACACATATCATGTCACGAATAAAAATATAGTCTCGAGTAAAATACCGATAGATGTTGGAAGAAAGCGGGGATGCCACTCGGGCATCCCCAAGCTTAGTTGGTTGCTCATTCTTGGATAATAGCTTGGGATGCCAGGGCATCCCCAAGCTTAGGCTCTTACATCCTTCCTTCATCCATCGTAAGATAACCCAAAACTTGAAAACTTCAAACACACAAAACTCAACAAAACCTTCGTGAGATCCGTTAGTATAAGAATAATAAACCACTACTATAAGTGTTGTATTAAACCAATTCATATTTTGTTTTTGTATTATATCTAATGTATTCCAACTTTTCTATGGCAAAAACTCATCAAATAAAACCATAGAGCCATCAAAATAAGCACACAACACAAAGAAAACTGTCGGTGTTCTGGGAATGGGGGTCCCCAGACTTGCCTGCCTGCGGCCCACTGCGTGGCTAAGCCAGCAGGCCATACGGCCCATGTTCATCAACAAGGCATCCAAGACCCTCGCAAGGGGCCAAGCCTCACGAGGTGGACGACACAAGACCTCCTCTGGAGTGGCCTAGTCGGGCAGGCTCACGAGGAGCGGAGATATCAAGGCGAGGCAAACCTCACGAGGCTCTCATGACGTGAGCCATGACGATCGACGCCAGGCAGGCGCCAGCATGCGCAGCGTCCTTGTTTCCTCTTTGGTGCTAAGGATGCCTGCGTAGGCGAGGAGTACCGAGGCATCAGGCAAAGGTTTCCATATCGGTGCAACAAGACCAAGACCATAAGGACGGCAAGACGGAGGTCATCATGGAGCCCAAGACGGCGTCACCACCAGGGCCTTTGGTAGGCGAAGACCACTTTTGTCAGGATGGCTTGTACTAGTTGTCCCCTTCAAATTAGCCCGCCGTTGTTGGCTCCCTTCCCGATTAATATTTGGGAAGAGGACCAGGGCCTCTATAAATAGGACTAGCCACCACCATAGCTAGGGGATTGACCTCATCTTGGATAGAGAGCCTGAAGATCATCCCCACACACACAAGTTAGCCAAGCACAAGAACACCTCAACCTCAGGAGGCTGTTCTTCCCCTTGTATTGTTCATCATCAGCCCTAGAGGCAATCCACCACCACCGCACTGGAGTAGGGTATTACACCACAACGATGGCCCGAACCAGTATAAATCTTGTGTCTTTTTGTGTTGCGAGTTCGTCGAGTTCGTCCGCAAGATCTTAGTGAGCTAGGGTGTAGATCGATGGGAGGAAAATACTTCACGCGCACCCTAGTGTTTGAACCTTAAGGGTTTGCCGGAACCCCACATCTGACATTTGGCGTGCCAGGTAGGGGTGCGTCGTAGCTTTCCTTCCATCAGTTCGTCGCTCTGTCGCCCCATTGTCTCCATGGCTGACGCTCGCCGTGCTCGAGCTGAGCGTCGGGCTGCCCTTACCGCCCGCATTGCTCAGACGGCCCCCATCGGCGGGCCACCTCGTCGTTCTCCGTCTCCCGCCGCCAATGCTGCCACCGGCCCGGTGGGGAACGAGCAGCAAGCGTCTTCGCTGCATCTTTCGGTACGGCAGGACGGCCGCACTGCCACTCCATCGCTGACCCCGGCCGGTTCTTCGTCCCATGCATGCCACGCTCCCATGGAGGCACGGGCCGCAGTCCTCACCGCAAACGAACTCCTGTGCTACCGCCCAGTCGATGACCTCTACGAGGAGTGGCTCGACCACATCGCCGAGCTCGTCCGTGCCGCAGGGGGCTCCCCGGCGCTGTCCGTCTCTCTGCCTCACCCTTAGCTGGCCACGGGCGACGAGGCCCGAGGCGCGCCTCCACCACCCCAGCCCAAGGACGGCACCTTGGCACCAAGGTGTGCGGCCCCACGGTGTGATCCGCCACGCCCGGTGCCCGCGCGCGAAGAGAGAAGCTACCAAGAAATCCCTCGGCCGTGAGGAGCTGCACCCACGCTCCCCGCACCGCCTCGTCAAGACCATGCGCCGCCTGCGGTGGCGCCACGTGGACCTCATGAAGACCAAGCTCCACCTTCGAAGCGGGCCCCAATAACTACGGCCGGCTGCCGCGCCTTCACCCCCGAGCTGTGCAGCGTCGCCTGGCCAGGAAAGTTCAAGCCAGATCTGCCTCCTTGCTACGACGGCACCGCCGACCCCGCGGAGTTCTTGCAGCTCTACGAGCTGAGCATCGAAGCAGCCAACGGCGATGAGAAAGTCATGGCAAACTGGTTTCCCATGGCTCTCAAGGACGGGGCCCGCTCCTGGCTCTTGAACCTGCAGCACGGCTCGATTTCCTCCTGGGACGAGATGCGCGACCGCTTTGTCACCAACTTCCAGGGCACTCGCGACCGCCCGCCGGCCGCGGGCGACCTGCGCCGTATCAAGCAACAGCCAGGGAAGACCCTCAAGAAGTACATCCAGCGCTTCAACAACACCCGCCTCAAGATCCCCAAGGTCACGGACGAGGCCATCATCTCCGCGTTCTTCGACGACATCCGTGACGTCAAGATGAAGGAAGAGCTCTCTATCCACGAGGAGCTATGCATGTCTCAGGAGCTGTTTAGCCTGGCGACCAAGTGCGCAAGAGCTGAGGAGGGGCGCCTCTCCCTCCTTGAGCTGCCAGCCGCGAGCACAGAGGAGAAGAAAGCCAAGGCCAAGGACGTGAAGCGTAAGGAAGCAGTGGTGCTAGCTGCGGAGCCCAACACCAAACGGGGCAGAGATCAGCCCGATTCATCCAAGAACAGCCGACCATTTTGCGCCTTCAACAACCTGAGCACCCACAACACCAGCGACTGCCAAGAGCTCAGAGCCATATGAGAAGGACGCTACGATCGACGCCCCGAGCTAGCGACCGGGGCTATGGACGCGGAGGAGGACGTGGAGGCAGACGCTGGGACGACCGTGGCCCGCGTCAGGAATGGCGCGACAGGCCTCGTGAGGACCGCTGGTAGGACCATCCTCGCGAGGGGCCCTGGAGGGACCAGCCTCGTGAGGATCGCCCCTAGGGCAACGCCGGTCTTCCTCGACTGCCGCCACCAAGAAGGAACGACGACCATCATCAGGACGAGGGGGCTGGGGGCTTCCAGGAGCCGTGTGCAATTGCCCGCATCTTGGGTGGCGCCCAGGCCCCAGCCTCTCAGCGCATCTTCAAATGGTTCGCTCGTGAGGTGAACGCGGTGCTCCCCAAGCTTGAGGCCGCGCCCGCTCAAGTGCTCCCAGTGCACCATCACTTTCGACTCGGCAGATCAGCTCAAGTGCGTGGCCACCGCCGGCGTCCTCCCGATGTTGTGTTCCCCAGTCATCAGCAAGGTGCAGGTTACCAAGACCCTCATCGACGGCAACGTCCTATCCGTCGACACATTCGACAACCTCCAAGTGCCATACGAGCAGCTCCAGCCTACCAAACCTTTCTCAGGAGTGACCGACGGCTCTACCACACCAATAGGGCAGGTCTGCCTGCCTGTCAGCTTCGGCACACGCGACAACTACCGCACCGAGCTCATCGACTTTGATGTCACCCACATCCGTCTGCCATACAACGCCATCCTCGGGTATCCGGCCCTGGCCAAGTTCATGGCGGTCACCCACCACGGCTACAATGTCCTCAAGATGCCTGGAAGCGGCGGGGTCATCACGGTCCCATGTGAAGAAAGGGATGCGGTGTGCTCCCTCGAGCATGCCTTCGAAGCTGCAGCAATCGATGACCCCGACAGCAGAAGTGAGGGCCCTCCGGAGGCCATCCCCAAGAAGAAACAGATGCGCCGCACAGGACCTCAGGAGGATGGCGTCACGGCAGGAGCCTCGTCAGGATTAGCGTCCGTCCCAGGGACGCCTCCCTCCATCGCATAGAAAGGCACGCCCGGCACCCTCCTTGGGCAGGGCTCGGGGGCTCTCTTTTGGAGGGCCTCAGGCCTTGCCAACCTCACGAGGGAGGCGCTTGGGAACCACTTGGAGGTGTGCTATGTGGCACGTCTTCCTCAGGAGAACACAGGGCAAGGGGTGCCCATCACTCAGGAGTTCATTGCCAAGACCACACAGGAACTACAAGACGCAAGAGCCATGTGCGGTGAAAGCCACTCACAGGGCGCGGCTCACCACCCGGGCGAGGGTGCTGAGCTGTGCGTCTGCATCGACGTCCCAGGTCTCAACAGGGCCGCGTCTCAGGAGCGCTTCTGGCCTTCGCGTGTGGGCCGTTGCGCGGGCCCGCCACACAGCTATGTTCGCATGCCATTCGGCTTGCCGAGTGTGGCGTCGGCCTATCAGCACGCCATGCGGCGTGACCTGGCGGCTCAAGAGGCCAGGTACCGCGTCGTCCTAGAGGAAACAGAGACGGTCTTTAGGGAGCCTCCTGAGCCCCCAAAGCCTCCCGAGGCTCAGGGCTCCAGTGGCTCAAGAGGAGTTGTTTCTTCGACGCGCGCCTTCAGCTGCACCAACTCTGCTTCGTCTACAGAACCAGGTGACATCTTCCAAGCTCGTTAAGCTGGGAGCACCCCTTGGGCTGCATTATTCCCAGGCCATGTGGGTCCGTCCCTACGGCATGTATCCCTTTTGCTTATGTCTTTAACTTACCTTGCTGGGGGCGCCCCTCGGGCTGCATCATCCCCAAGCCGCTCGGGCCGAACCCTGTGGCATGTATCTTCCTGCATTTACCCAAGCTGGTTTTCCTTCCCTGCTTAACCTGCCTACGGTTATCACCTGCTCGATCATTGTCTCCCACGGGGCCTCCTCACAGGCACGGCGCTGGTGCATGGGTCCGTCCCTGCCACGTCGACAAATCTGGGTGGTCGAGCTCTGGCTCGCGGCACGCCCCGCGCACGTCACCTCACCAAGCCTCAGTGCCTTCACTTCATCCAGACCAACCAGCGGCAGGCTGACGGCTGTAACGACAAACCATGTTCTTCTTGTGCCTATTCACAGGGACCCCGCAGAGAGGGTAGCAGGTGGCACCGCGAGTCTCCTTTTCTCTCGTGCAATTCGCTCACGCATTAAAAGGGGGGCTCCTGAGCATCGCGACTCGGGAGCTCTTACTGGCTCTCCAGCCCTCACCCCCTGGCCTTGACCACGGCATCACGACCTGGAATACCAGCGGCTGTTGAGCTCGCTCGAGGGCCAGGACCTGAGGACGCGGAGCACTAAGGAGAGCATGGGAGGAGGGAAACTCGTATGGGTCGGCCTGGCTATGCCGCACAAGTTGGCGCGCAGCCCCAGCGCAACATCAGGAATCGCCACGAAGTTCACAAGATAAGTCTCGCCCTCGGATCGGCTAAATGTCTGGGCCTTATGGACACTCACTCCTTGCCACAATCCCGTTGCGGCCACGTCAACTCCCTTTCTTCCCTTACCATGGCCGCTTGAGCGCTAAAGGGGACCTCCTGAGCATCGTGCCTCAGGGGCTCTTACTGGACCTCGGGACGCACACCTCCTGGCCTTGACCACGGCACGCGACCTGGCATACCAGCGACGGCTGTAGCCTACCTGGGGACCGGGACCTGTCGGCGTAGAGCAACAAGCTATCGCAAGGAAAGAAAAGAGGGACCGAGCCTTAACGGGACGCGCGTTCACCAAATCTTCATAACAGAGAAGATAAGCACAAAAGACATTACAGACCCTTACATGATTCTTCGCAGGGAATGAAAGCTGAGACTAAGAAGGACCCTATCTACACCCTCCTGTGGCAGACGCCATCATCAACAATGGGCCGCGGGAGGCCGGCGCCAACCCCATCCAGATCAGCGGCGGCGACGGCGGGACGTGGAAGCACTGCACCGAGCGCGGTGAGAGCTCGGGGGCACGTAGCTATCATCGCTTGTCTCCGGAGTCTCGTAGAGCTCAGGAGAGCTGCTGGACTCCCAAGGGTTGCTGCTGCTAGAGTGGTCGCAAGCGGAGCGCACATCAGCCTCGCGCTCCTCTCCGGAGCAGCACTCCAAGCGGCGGCCCTCGGCATCGAAGACCTTGAAGAGGAGCGTGGAGACGCCGTCGTACTCAAGGTGGATCACGAGGTCACCCCTTGCGTAGCAGACCCGAGCGATCTCGCCCAGCCACGAGTCATGAAGATCTTTCTGGTGGGGACCGCTTTGATCTCCGCTCCAGTCGCCGGAGCGCTGCAGTTAGCGTGCTGCAACCAGAGCTCGAGAGGCCCCCTCGGCGGCATCACATTGGAGAAGAACCGCGGGAAGCGGATCCAAGAGCTTGGGGGCATCGGTGCCCACAGCACCAGCTCATGCGAGGAGTCTGCGGCGTGGATTCCTGGGGTGACGGCGCGCTTCGCTGTGGCGCGGCGACCCCGGGCGTGGCGCCGGCGGCGCTGCTCGTCGCTCTGCCTTCCTGAGTCCTCGGCTTGGGCGTACAGGGGTAGCGGATACCCTGGGGGCCGCTTGCACCAAGGCCTCGTCACCACCTACATCGTCACTTCGTCACGACGGTGGATCGCCCTTTTCTTTGGCGGAAGTGGCTCCGGGTCATCTCAGGGAGCCTTCCCCTTTTCCTCAGCTGAGAACCTTCTGATAGGCACCATTGATGTTAGCAGTGGAGCAAGGAGGAAGAAGCAAGCGGGCAAGGAAGAGATGGGCAAAGGGGGCTCAACCCCCTTCCCATTTATAGAAAGAGAAGGCCAACCGGCACCTCTCACGATCGCAGGTAATGATGGTTTCCCTTGCATGTCGCAGGGACTCGTCAAGTCATGCAGTTGCCGAGGCAGCGTGGGGAAGCGGAGACGCCCACGTCCAATCAACCGCCACGCGTCAAATGAGGCCGCAAGATTTTGGGGCCCATGGTGCTCCGTACTTGAACATTGGCTTCGCCACGAAGCCAAGCCCGAGCGCATCGTGGGCCCGGGGCCTACTATCGGTGTTCTGGGAACGGGGGTCCCTAGACTTTCCTGCCTGCGGCCCGTTGCGTGCCTAAGCCAGCAGGCCGTATGGCCCATCTTCATCAACAAGGCATCAAAGACCCTCGTGAGGGGCCAAGCCTCGCGAGGCGGACGACACAAGACCTCCTCTGGAGTGTCCTAGTCGGGCAGGCTCACGAGGAGAGGAGATATCAAGGCGAGGCAAACATCACGAGGCTCTCGTGACGTGAGCCATGACGATCGACACCAGACGGGCGCCAGGTGGGCGCCAGCATGCGCAGCGTCCTTGTTTCCTCTTTGGTGCTAAGGAGGCCTGCGCAGGCGAGGAGTACTGAGGGATCAGGCAAAGGTTGCCATATTGGTGCAACAAGACCAAGACCAGAAGGACGGCAAGACGGAGGTCATCGTGGAGCCCAAGACGGCGTCACCACCAGAGCCTTTGGCAGGCGAAGACCACTTTTGTCAGGATGGTTTGTACTAGATGTCCCCCTTCAAATTAGCTCGCCGTTGTTGGATCCCTTCTCGCTCAATATTTGGGAAGAGGACCAGGGCCTCTATATATAGGACTAGCCACCACCATAGCTAGGGGATCGACCTCATCTCGGATAGAGAGCCTGAAGATCATCCCCACACACACAAGTTAGCCAAGCACAAGAACACCTCAACCTCAGGAGGCTGTTCTTCCCCTTGTATTGTTCATCATCAGCCCTAGAGGCAATCCACCACCACCGCACTGGAGTAGGGTATTACACCACAACGGTGGCCCGAACCAGTATAAATCTTGTGTCTTTCTGTGTTGCGAGTTCGTCGAGTTCGTCCATGAGATATTAGCGAGCTAGGGCATAGATCGGTGGGAGGAAAAGACTTCGCGCGCACCCCAGTGTTCGAACCTTAATGGTTTGCGGGAACCCCACATCTGACAAAAACAGAATTTGTCAAAATAGAACAGTCTGTAGCAATCTGACTATTTCGAATACTTCTGTAACTCAAAAAAATCTAAAAAATTAGGACGACCTGAGAGATTTGTATATTGATCTACTACAATTGGAATGGTTATTTTATCGCTCTCTGGTAAAAATGAAAATTAATTTCCTGAGCACAAAAGTTTCTGTTTTTTCAGCAAGATCAAACAACTATTGCCTTGGAAGATCCTAAAGGCTTTACTTGGCACATACACTAATTAAAACATAAAAAACACAATCATAACAGTAGTATAATTGTGCCAACACACAAAAACAGGAAGCAAAAAGCACAAAATAAATTTTATTCATTGGGTTGCCTCCCAACAAGCGCTACCGTTTTATGCCCTTAGCTAGGCATAAAGCAAGGATCTAAGTTTTGTCATCTTTGTTCAACTCTTCAATCAAACACTTAGAATCCTTCAAATATTTAACATAAAGACTTTCAACAGCAATATTTCTAGGGGTAAATTTAAAGATTTCATTCTTGCAAAAAGGATCTCTTATCCCTTCAACAAAATCAGGGTGGATACTAATCATCTTAAGATCTCCTTTGTTGTTATCACTAGAAGTTGCACCCTTGTTTCTGGATCTCCTACTTTTTATGGGAGTTTCATCAATAATTTTAGTGGTAGTAAAAGTCGTGCTTAGATTACTAAAGATTTCTTCCAATTTATTGATCCGAGACGGACTTTCTTCTATTCTTTCATGGATTAAGGTACCCCTCTCTTTTAACAACTTAAAAATATCCCCCGCTTTTGACCCAAGATTAGTAGAAAAATTATGCATCTTTTTATGTATAATTTCCATATGATCTTAAGTGAGCATTTTCTTTTCTATAGCATCTTGCCTTTCCATAACATGCTCAAGAGTTAAAATTGTTTCACTAACCATAAGAGGTGGTGAACCCACTAAATTTCCCATAGCATTAAGAGCATCAAAAGGAGGACTCACTAAGAAATTTCCATCGGTAATCGTATCAAGGACGAATCTATACCAAGTGGTGATGCCAACATAAAAACAACACAGAAGCACAATGGTAGATTGCTTATCGGACCCCGATGGCTAGCGCAGCGTCATCACCCTCGACGTTTCTAACCTGATTCCCACCATCTGGAGAGATGCCAAGCACCCGCCATGGCCTAGGTACTTGTCACCTTTAAACCCGTCCAGCATCACCTACTCGATGTACTTCAAATATACTAACCGGTCGCTGTTACCTATTATGCAGCTGGCAAAAACTACAAGGATGATGTTTCTTCTGGATCTAACAGCTTGGCCAACCAAGATCCTGGACTGAGGCATTGCTATGATCTTGTAAGCGCGTCTCTCTCTCTTGTATTGTTCTATGCCTGCCAGCGTGCTTTGCTAGGATTTTTGACCAGTAATCCCTTTGTGCAGACAATGATTTCTACTACTGGCTGCTAAATTAGATATGTAGATGTCATACATGATACTACCTCGTAGCTCCGTTCCTAAATATAAGTCTTTCTAGAGATTCCACTATAGGCTACATACGGAGCAAAATGAGTGAATCCACACTCGAAAATGCATCTATATACATCTGTATGTGGTCCATACTGGAATCTCTACAAAGACATATATTTAGGAACAGGGGCAGTACATTACATAAAATCGTAGGTGGCATGTAGGAATTCCAATGCACTACATTAGGCTCCCTTAGAGTGCCTGCTAGTCCAGCATACAGAGTCATGGCTAGTTTATGGTATGCACACAATCGTTAACTGGTGGTTTAAATATGCGCAAGGGATATGCAATGTAGTATCATGTAGAGATGTCTGAAATTAGCCGTGTCAACTTGCAGATAGGGTTACACAATGAAAAAGTACAAGATGTATGTGGCAATTTCATGGAACATCGCAAAAAAGGAGAGGCATCGGTGAGCCTATACAGTGTGCTATGGTACGTCACTCCTCCATTGCAATCATCGTGACATGTTATTTGTATGCCAGTTTTATTAGCCAAGTTTCTTAGGGACAGTTATTACGAGTTATCCTAAGAAAATAAGCACCTGTGAATATAAGCTCCATGTAATAAGCCAACCAGTTCTTTTCATTGTGTTTCTAGCTTATCTTTGGTATGATCAGTGGAAAGTCTAGATTGCATTATATTTTTTCATTTTGCTGCCCATATGGAAATTAATTTGACTTGCAAACATCACAAATTGAACCCAGTGCAGTAATTAATATGATAGGAAAACAGACCATCACTACTTGCTCGAAATGCAAATATAAAGATACCATCTACTTGGCACAATCTACTTTGGTCAATGTTTTCCATAGAGATCCCATTTCCTAATTTAAACAAAGAACGCATGACCCACATTTAAATGAAGAACAATTATTTATTGAAATTCGATGGTCCAAGTGGCTGGTTATTATCGTATAGCAGCACCACCTGAAAGCATCATATAGCAGCAGCAGCTCATAGCAACTCATCATACAGCAGCAACAGTCTGCAATTCATCATATAGTAGTAGCAGCTCATAGCAATTCATCATATAGTAGCAGCAGGAGCAGCTCATAGCAATTCATCATATAGCAGCAGCAGGAGCAGCTCATAGCAATTCATCATGTAGCAGCAGCAGGAGCAGCTTGTAGCAACTCAGCATATAACAGCAGCAGCAGCTCGTAGCAATTCATCATATAGCAGCAGCAGCAGCTCATAGCAACTCATCATACAGCAGCAGCAGCTCATAGCAATTCATCATATAGCAGCAGCAGGAGTAGCTCATAGCAATGCATCATATAGCAGCAGCAGAAGCAGCTCATAGCAATTCATCGTATAGTGGATCAGAATGAAAATTTGGTAAAAAATCAGAGGAGATCCTCACCTTGTTGGATGAGCTCATCCTTCAACAGCACCTCAAGGCCATGGCCTGGGAGGAGGGGAGGGGGAATAAGGTGCCTTCTGCCGCAGTGTGGCATCAGCCGTAGTTGTGCAGCGCCTGCCGGAGTAGTGCGTTGGACGAACCACGGTGGAGCAGCTGCTGGAGACCATGAGAATGAGGGGCGGCGCCAGAGGGAGGAGCAGCCAGGGAGATTTGCCCCTACCCGCCGGCCATGTAGCCTAGCTGGACATAGCATCATCGAGGACCAGGCCAGATGGGACCAGTGGCGACGGCTTGCTGGAGGAACCCTAGTGCTGCAGGCAGGGGATCGAGGTAGAGGGAAAGGGGAGAGGAGATGCAAGCGGGCAGGGCAATGAATGCTTGCTTGTTTGTTTTTACTTGAGGGTCAGGTGTGACACGGGCGTCAGCAGTTGCATTTTGAGTGTAATATAGGCAGACAATGGAGTCATTTCACTATTCCCCTTCCCTTCAATTTTGAGTGAGGTTCTACCCAAAACACCCCCCTCCAAAGCAAAATTAGTTAAGCCCAAGCCCATAACTCAAAAATGACTTCTTTACATCTTTTATGGCTTATTTTGACAATATGCCCTGAAAAGGCAGAATCAAACTGGCCCTTAACCTGCAATTCAATTGTGTGTGCAATGATGAATCACTCCTGCCTGCTATCTCTACATTTAGGCATCATCATACATGGCATAACCTAATACATGTGCATTCCATTGTAGAATCTGGAATATGCAATGTTTATGTTAGTTCATACGTTGCACATGATGTTTAAATGCCCCTTAAATCTGGTCAGCCAAATGATGGTCTTTAAGCCTCCTTCTTTGCTTCTTTTCTTGATATGTAAGATTTGCTCACACATCTGTTCAATTGCTTGTTTGCATCAGCCAGCCATACTAGGACTATTTGCTTTGATTACTTGTCGTTCTTGACCTAACACTCTAACAGAGCTTGTCAACGATTTAAGCACTAAGAGCTGCTGTAGTGGGGCCTTGTCTAACTCATAGGTGACATAAAGGTTTGGCTGTACACTACAGTAGGCTCTCCAAGAGTACCTGGAGATCTAGTTCAAAGGTATGCCTAGTTTGTACATAGTGCAGACATAGTAAATGCTCATTTCATTGTGTGCAAGTGCAAGAGATGCAGCATGTTTCATTATGTGGTCTTGTTTTGTTATAATCTCATCCTTTTGTGTTCACAGACTAGAAAGTATGCATATTTATCTTCCAAGGAGACGAGTAACTAGTTTGTGTCACCTTGCAGAGGGGGTGCAATGAAGATAAGATTGAGGATTTCCAAGTACAAGATGTTAGGAAGGAGCCTTGCAAGAGAAGTAGGAGCTGCACTGAGCCTCTTCAACCTGCTAAGGTAAGTCACTGTATGCAACTCAACAGTTCAATTCCTTGTTTGTTTCAGGCATAGTTAATTTTCTGTTTTCAATTGCTTTATTTGTCCTTAGTTAATGAGATGCCCAAATAATCATGCCTGATGTTTGGTACTTGTATCACTATTAGTTGACATAATTAAAGGCCTTACCATTTAATTACTCTGTCGAAGTGTGCCTGAAGCTTTGAAGTCTATTAACCAACTATTATTGCATGAGGCTCACAATCTAGTTTATACTATGCTAATGATTGCATAGTTTTGCCTACTGTAGTATGTTTGTATGAAACCCTCTGCTGTTCATTATGCTCCCTAAGACTTTAATTGAGGCACAGAATGGCCAACTGCTTGCTTACTTATACACAACGTGCTGTCTAAATTTGTAACTTGTATGTGTTTTCGATTGGGCCCCAACATCATGCTCCTCTGGTGAGCTAAGAGCGATTTCTGTATGCAGGCTGCACAGACTATCTTTTTTACAATTTTTAAAATATCACATGCTTATGCTCCATGACGTGTAATATTTTTTTTGAAAGTGACGTGTAACATTATTGTTAGTCCTGTTTTGCCATGCAGTACAAAATAGTGTCTTGTTCGCTTCACCGTTGTAACTATATTTTTGCCCTAGTCATGTGTACTTACAGAAACAGGATGAAGTGACATCAACACAAAGATCTGTGAGCAGTGCGGCATGGCCGTTACCGAATGATTATGGATTGGAATTGGAATGTGCTGTTGTTCTCGAGCATCAACTAGAGGTGGCAAGACAACATGTACATGATTGTCAATGTATAATCAACAAGTTGAGACTGGACATGCATGTATTAGATGCAGGAGTCAAAAAATGAAACAAGACACTGAGGTAATCATGAAGGAATTGGAGATTTTGCAGACTGAAATTTGTGCTATCTGAATCCGTCCAATCCTATTTTCTGAAGAGATTATAGTTCAAATGGAGTTAATTTGATGCGCGTCCATGATGTATGAGCTGTATTTGCCAAGTGTATGAAATTTGCTGTTTGTGTATGCTTTATTATCACCTGTGCCGAACCATAATGCCCAGTGGGTATAATCGGCTGTAATTTCTTTATTGTATAGTGTAGGATTATTCTACCTTTCTATGCCTTGATCTCTTTGTTGTATAGTGTATGCTTTTTAGAGGTGATAGTATTGAGTAGGATAATTCTTTAAATGTGCTATATCATTCAAACGGGGGCCAACTCGCCCGACCATGGCCCTTCACGGGCCGTCGGATCCATGGGCCTTCTACGTCTCGTAGGATCCATGGGCCTTCTACGTCTCGTAGGATCCATGGGCCTTCTACGCCTCGTAGGATCCATGGGCGTTGTACGTCTCGTAGGATCCATGGGCCTTCTACGTCTCGTAGGATCCATGGGCCGCCGACTCATTTATGGGTCTTGTACGGGCCTTTAATGGGCCATAGATGGGCCTTTAATGGAAATCGTACGTTTTATGGGTTGACCATAACGGGCCGTTAATAGGCCGTATTTGGTGATGTTATGAAAATGGCCCAACAAACTAACGGTCCACAAACGGGACGACTGTAACGACGGGCTGAATTTGGCCCACAAGCAGAAAATGACAGTAACGGGCCGTAAGTAACCGAATGCTGCAAATGAGCCCAAGAATAAATGGGCCCTCAGAAGGCCGAAAGTTAACTTGGGCTGGAAACGGCCCAACGGAATAACGGGTCGTTAATGGGTATAAAGTGATACACTGTTCATTACGGGCCAGTTTCACCACGGGCCGTTAATGGGTGTAAAGTAATACATTGTTCATTACGGGCCAGTTTCAGCATGGGCCGCTAATGGGCCAAGAGTTACAAAGGGCATCATATGGGCCGAAAGACATCATGGGCTATACATGGGCCAGAAGTGAAAATGGGTTGGAATCATATTGGATGGCCCAAATGATGCTATTGGGCCTAATTTGGATAGGGCGTAACGGGCCTTGGGTTAGCGGGCTGTAAATGGGCTATATGCGAACAGGCCATTAACAGGCTTTCCATGGGCCGGCCCGCTAGCTTTTGACCAAGTCAAACGGGCCGGCCTTTTCACAGGAATGGGCCACTATTGGGCTGTGCCATGTGTCGACGTATCATAGGCGCCTTCTGTCCAGTGAGTGGATGACATCTGTCCCAACGATGAGCCGGCACGTGTTTCCTCTAGCCAATGATGATTTTACACGTGGAAAATCCCCATTGGTCGGGGCTGTTAACGGGTTATCGGATCCAAAACCCAACTCGATAGCTTAACGGTGTTCCGTTGTGGTGGATGCCACGTGTCATTCACCCTTGACGAAAGCACTTCTGTGACACGTGATTTATCGTCATGGAAGTGGACACTTCCGTGATGATAATTTTGGTAATGTCGTGGAACACTTCTACGACAGCACAGGTATGACTATCTTGATTCTGTCATAAATTTGTCATGGATGAACATGCATGACAAAAAACGCGACCTACTGTGACAAACACGTATCATCACGGAAGTGTATTTTTTTGTAGTGCAAGGGATCACGCACCTGTGTAACAGAGCAGCGTAAATTATCAAAACCCCAAGTTCATTCGGGGTCAACTTAATGATCCCAATTCCCCCATGTACATGGGAATTAAGCCGCAAGACTAGTCTTTATGCCTACCCTGCAACTTAATTCATTCAATTTAGAACTGTCGCATGTACTAAATTTGTCAGTTATGCCTAGTTTTCTGTTGATGTTAGAACCATTAATATGTCGACCTTGATATTCTGTCAGCTCAGGCAATGAGTATGAACTGTTTTTTGTTATTATTATTATTATCATCATCATCATTATTATTATTATATCATAGAGGTATCACACTCAATTGATCTCACTACAGTATGTGTGAACAAAAATATGCAACCAGGTTTGTCAAAGAATAGAGCTATGCTCCCCGGCAACAGCGCCAGAAAATAGTCTTGATAACCCACAAGTATAGGGGATCGCAACAGTTTTCGAGGGTAGAGTATTCAACCCAAATTTATTGATTCGACACAAGGGGAGCCAAAGAATATTCTCAAGTATTAGCAGTTGAGTTGTCAATTCAACCACACCTGGAAACTTAATATCTGCAGCAAAGTGTTTAGTAGCAAAGTAATATGATAGTAGTGGTAACGATAGCAAAAGGTAGCGGTAGCAAAAGTAATGTTTTTGGTATTTTGTAGTGATGATAACAATAGCAACGGAAAAGTAAATAAGCAAAGAACAATATATGGAAAGCTCGTAGGCAATGGATCGGTGATGGAGAATTATGCCGGATGTGGTTCATCATGTAACAGTCATAACCTAGGGTGACACAGAACTAGCTCCAGTTCATCAATGTAATGTAGGCATGTATTCCGAATATAGTCATACGTGCTTATGGAAAAGAACTTGCATGATATATTTTGTCCTACCCTCACGTGGCAGCGGGGTCCTAATGGAAACTAAGGGATATTAAGGCCTCCTTTTAATAGAGTACCGGACCAAAGCATTAACACATAGTGAATACATGAACTCCTCAAACTACGGTCATCACCGGGAGTGGTCCTGATTATTGTCACTTCGGGGTTGCCGGATCATAACACATAGTAGGTGACTACAGACTTGCAAGATAGGATCAAGAACTCACATATATTCATGAAAACATAATAGGTTCAGATCTGAAATCATGGCACTCAGGCCGTAGTGACAAGCATTAAGCATAGCAAAGTCATAGCAACATCAATCTCAGAACATAGTGGGTACTAGGGATCAAACCCTAACAAAACTAACTCGATTACATGATAAATGTCATCCAACCCATCACCGTCCAGCAAGCCTACGATGGAATTACTCACGCACGGCGGTGAGCATCATGAAATTGGTGATGGAGGATGGTTGATGATGACGACGGCGATGGGTTCCCCTCTCCGGAGCCCCGAACTGACTCCAGATCAGCCCTCTCGAGAGAGTTTAGGGCTTGGCAGCAGCTCTGTATCGTAAAACGCGATGAATCTTTCTCCTTGATTTTTCCCCCGAACACGAATATATGGAGTTGGAGTTGAGGTCGGTGGAGCTCCAGGGGGCCCACGAGGCAGGGGGCGCGCCTAGGGGGCAGGCGCGCCCCCCACCCTCGTGGCTAGGGTGTGGGCCCCCTGGCCTTGATTCTTTGCCAGTAAATTTTATTATTTCCAAAAATAATCTCCATGGAGTTTCAGGTCATTTCGAGAACTTTTATTTCTGCACATAAATAACACCATGGCAATTCTGCTGAAAACAGCGTCATTCCGGGTTAGTTCCATTCAAATGATGCAAGTTAGAGTCCAAAACAAGGGCAAAAGTGTTTGGAAAAGTAGATACGACGGAGACGTATCATATGCCGACCAAACCCACCATCCCGCCCATGATCAAAGCCGTGCTTTCTGATTGGCCAGAACCCAAACCCCACGGATCGTACGTCTGCACCGTTGGATGCTCCCAAATCGAACGGCAATCCTCATACCTTTCGATAGCACATGCAGTTCCGGTTGTAATTTTATTTTATGCACAAAATGCACGTTAATCTCAAAAAATGTCTTAAATATAGCTAACCATACGTGAAATGCGCTAGATAATCAAACCCGTGGTATAATGGTGATTGCGTACCGTGGAAATTTTTATGAGGCCAAACGATGAAGTCACCGGCCACAGGAGTTTGAATTGACATGTCTCCTTTTGGAACACCATGATCCTTCATGTGAGATGCTCCGGTTTGGAAGGAGCGGTCATCAAAACTTGTGCCAAACTTTACCAATTTTTTTGCCACGGGGTCGTGAGAGCACGCTACGGGCGCACATTGATTTTGATGATGTCCGAACTCCATCTAAATTTCCTGTAATTAAAATACCAACTAGGCCTACGCAAGTGGCCACACCTCGCGGCTGAAATGTTTGAAACTTCTCCCCGCTTCTCGAACAAACGCATGCAAACTCACAAAGCGACGCACAAATGATCTATACACCTTCTTTTCTAGGCCGATAGTAAGGGGGTATCATAGCTAGTATCATGCATGCCAACTAGGCAATTTTGATGAGCTGTCATAGAATTAATTAAATGAAGAAAGAGAGGGTTAAGTATTGTATCATGAAACCGTATCATAATAAATGCTATGCTACTATGTGTCATGCATGACAATATAAATAAAGTACTACATATGATACTAGCTACTCTATGATACTATGCATTAGAGCAAGTACACAATAGAGTGACATAAGACTAGCCACAATGGGTAGTAACATAGAATGTTACTAGCTAGTCTATGTTACTACCTCTATAGTGGGGAGTAACATATGTGTAGTAACATGCAACACTTCATTTATTAGGCTATAGACTCATCTTGCCTTGAGATGTGTGATGTTACTCATACTACTAGTAACTAGCTATGCTACCACTTTCCTCTCTTTCTTCATTTATTGCTTGCCACATCATCTATTTTATCTAAGTACGTGTGATGGTAATACCTATGTTACTCCCACTGTGGGTAGTCTAA
The DNA here is from genome assembly GCF_003073215.2 of Triticum urartu. Taxonomy (NCBI): domain Eukaryota; kingdom Viridiplantae; phylum Streptophyta; class Magnoliopsida; order Poales; family Poaceae; genus Triticum; species Triticum urartu. The sequence continues at coordinate 367,848,460 of NC_053028.1, read as the reverse complement.
GCAGGCTATAAGGAATAGAATAATATATATGTGCTTATTAGTTGGAGGAAAGAGAAGAGAAGCGGACTCTTGGTTAGTAGATCCAGCTGCAACATGAGACCCAAGACACTTTGTGAGGATGTAAGGTCGGCCAAATATTGATAAACTAGTACGTATTTAAAACTTACTATTGTACATGCCCTCTAAGAGGTTGGTTGTATATGACATGGCAACTTCTTATAGCCGACCCTTGGCTGTATTATTAACCATGCTGTTAGTGAGGTAGCTAGTATATCACAGACGACTAGCTAGTATCAGACTAGCCACAATGGGAGTAATACTTCAGTAGTAACATCAACGCCAACTCAGCAAACTTGCTTATGTGGCAATAAGTTAATGAGGAGAGAGATAGTTTCAGTAACTTAGCCAGTTAATATAACATCACATGTCCCAATGCAATATGAGTCTATAACCTAATAAATGAAGCTTTGCATGACACTACACTTATGTTACTACCCACTATGAAGGTAGTAACATAGTCTAGGGATATGTGTATGTTACTAGTGTATGTTACTCTCCATTGTGGCTAGTCTCATACTCCCTCCTTCTCGGTTTAGGCTGGCTGTAATGGTATAGTATCATAAGCGGTATCATGCATGCCAACTAGACTTTCTGGATGACGTGGCACACAATTAAATGAGGAAAGAGAGGATGTTGTATCATATCATGACACCATGTCATATTAAATGTTGTACTACTACTTTGTGTGATGCATGACAATTAATAAGGCAACCTAAGATACTAACTTATGATACTATGCATTACGGAAGTAGCTAGTATCATACACTATCATATGCATGATACTAGTATACTATGATACTCCCCATTACAACTAGCCTTATATGGCTCAATTCAAAAAGCTCACCAACCAAGGTAGATGGTGAGTGGTGGAATATTTTTTGTAGTTTGCAAAAACACCCAATTAATGCTTTTGCTTTCCTCAAAAATTTATGTTTTCCAATGTATTAATTGCAATACATGCATGCATAAAGTACATGCATTGGTCAACTTGCTCTTAATTGCAACACCCACAATGCGGCTATATCTCCCACGTGTCGGGACATGACTTAGAGGCATAGCCTCATGGTAGGTTTGTCGCAAGAGGGGTAATCTTCACACAATCCCATGTACTGAACAAGAAAGGGATAAAGAGTTGGCTTACAATCGCCACTTCACACAAATACAAGTTAAGCATACATCATCCTGAGTACAATCAAAGGTCCGACTACGGAACCAAAATAAAAGAAGACAACCCCAAATGCTAGATCCCCGATCGTCCCAACTGGGCTCCACTATTGGTCAAAAGGAAACGAAACAAAACAACGACCAAGATCTTCATCAAGCTCCCACTTGAGCGCGGTTGCGTCACCTGCACGGGTATCATTGGCACCTGCAATTGTTTGGAAGTATCTGTGAGCCACGAGGACTCAGCAATCTCACACCCGCGAGATCAAGACTATTTAAGCTTATGGGTAGGATAGGGTAATGAGGTGGAGCTGCAACAAGCACTAAGCAAATATGGTGGCAAACATACACAAATAATAGAGAGGAGAGAAGCAACGCAACGGTCGTGAAGCTATAAGTGATCAAGAAGTGATCCTGAAACTACTTACGCACAACCATAACACAAGAACCATGTTCACTTCCCGGACCCCGCCGAAAATAGACCATCACGGCTACACACGTGATTGATGCATTTTAATTACGTTAAGTGTCAAGTTTTCTACAACCGGATATTAACAAATTCCCATCTGCCACATAACCGCGGGCACGGCTCTCGAAAGTTTATACCCTGCAGGGGTGTCCCAACTTAGACCATCACAAGCTCTCACGGTCAACGAAGGATATTCCTCTCCCGGGAAGACCCGATCAGTCTCGGAATCCCGGTTACAAGATATTTCGACAATGGTAAAACAAGACCAGCAAAGCCGCCTGATGTGCCGACAAATCCCGATAGGAGTCGCACGTATCTCATTCTCAGGGCACACTGGATGGGCAAGACGTCGGGTTGGCATAGACCCTGGTTGCCCAGGGGGCGCCGGACATCGCCCAGGTTGGACCAACACTTAGAGGAGCACTGGCCCGGGGGGTAAATAAAGATGACTCTCAGGCTCCGGAAACCCAAGGGAAAAAGGCTTAGGTGAGGCAAATGTAAAACCAAGGTTGGTCCTTGCTGGAGGAGTTTTATTCAAAGTGAACTGTCAAGGGGTTCCCATAACACCCAACCACATAAGGAACGCAAAATCAAGGAACATAACACTGGTATGACGGAAACTAAGGCGGCAAGAGTGGAACAAAACACCAGGCATAAGGCCGAGCCTTCCACCCTTTACCAAGTATATAGATGCATTAATTAAAATAAGAGATATTGCGATATCCCAACATAACCATGTTCCAACATGGAACAAACTTCAGCTTCACCTGCAACTAGCAATGCTATAAGAGGGGCTGAGCAAAAGCGGTAACATAGCCAAACAACGGTTTGCTAGGATGGTTGACAAAGGTTAGAGGCTATCATGGCAATTTGGGAGGCTTGATATAACATGTGGTAGGTAGCGTGACATAACGATAGAGCGAACAACTAGCAAGCAAAGATAGAAGTGATTTCGAGGGTATGATCATCTTGCTTGAGATCCCGCAAGGAAGAAGAATGAGTCCATGAAGAAGACAAATGGACGTAGTCGAACAAAACCTCACAACTCTGGATCAGAACCGAAGCTAACGAGAGAAGCAAACCTGAAAGAAGCAAGCAACATGGTAAACGCGCAAGCATAAACATGGCATGATGCACAACCAATGGTGATGCATGTCCGGTTTAAAAGGCATGGCATGGCAAAATGCAACAGACAGTACTACAAATTAAGTGGAGGTCAATATGCAATGAGTTGCACATTGATGAAACACCACATTCATTTATTTAGTTCTCTCCTGTTTATGTACCCAACAATATTAAATGTTGTTAACCATGCCAAGAGGTGAGGCAAAAGTAAACTACACATCTTAGGCAATTTAAGTGAGGCCAGAAACAACAAATAACCTTTTCAGTAAATCCCCACATGTCATTTAGCAATTGAAGCAAACAACAATTTAAACATTCTTGGTGTTGTTATAATGATGCGGATGAAATTTGCATGTTTTATGCAATTTTTATGAAAATGTTGACATGAGGATGTTATGAAGCATCTGTCATCGTGGCGGAAACGAAAGGGGTGCCATGGCAACGACAACGGAAATGGTGCCATGGAAACATTCTAACGATCCGGTAGCTCACGAAGATACCGATGCAAAAGGAAGTAGGTGTGAGTGTGTCATGCAAGGATGGTGGGGTGCTCCCGGGAACTGGGTTCTCACGGGTCGACGGCATGGCAAATGAGGAGGAGCATGCATGCGACAAATTCTGACACGGTGCAAACACGAGCACCTCATACAACAAGCATTCGTCCACGGTGATCGTCTCAGCGGTATACCTTCGAAGCGTGCGTTTCGAGGCGGTTCAAAAACGTCGAGGGAAGTAGTTGTTCACGGCCGTCGTGGAAGTAGTGGTTCACGCGACGGTGGTTGAACTTGACGCTTACGTTACACGGGTCTTCGGCGACGGTAGTCGTACATGGTTCGGAGTGGTACTTGCATCTTCGGACTTGTCGGTCTCGATTCTTGTGACGGTAGCGGTACACGTTTTCGTAGAGGGACTTGACGAATCCGAGTAACTTGGGGTCATTGGTGGTCGTTCACGGTCATAGTCGCACAAGGTTCCGTAGATGTTCAGGGTCACGGCGAGGAACTTGGTGTTTCGGTGCGGTGTAGGGGTACATGTCGAAGGTCGTCGTGGTACTTGGTGTAATGCATGGGATGGTAGTTCAATAATTGTCGGAGAGGGACTTGACACATCAAAGGTCCTCGATGCCACGGTACTTGTCGGGTCATCATGCAGACATACTTTCGACGAGGAACTTGGCGCGTCAAAAATCCTCGTGAGCAAGGCAAAAGTCCTCGTTCAGCGGTGCTCGAACTTGACGAAATCCACGAATGGGTCTCGCCGGGGACTTGATGCATCTGAGTTCTTCGGTTTTGTAGTTGTACTTGCGTTCGGAGTCCGGGTCTTGCTGATGGTGTACTTGGTGAACTGAAGGGGCATCGTGGAGCTAGCAAAGGCCCTGCCTTGGGAGGTCATTGGAGGCGCGTGGAGATAGCTCAAGCTGTTGGTCAATCCTTTGATAGGGGGGGAAACAGCGGCAGCAGCAGGCAAGGGAGCTCGGGGCGGCTGCGTGTCTTCAGGAGCGATGCAGGGGTGCAGGCACGCGTGGAGAGGATCCTGGCAGCGTTGCAGCACGAGGACGACGGCGTCGTCCTGCGGGGATCCATGGCGATGCAAGCAACCCGGGTGCAGCGGCGCGATGTCGGAGCATGGCGTAGGACCCGTGGGTGCTGGAGGTGATGCCAGTCATCGGACGATGAGGCGGGGTGAAGGAGCACAAGGAGGCAACTCTATGGACTTCGTGAGGCGGCAGGGAACCGAGTCGGTCCGACCGGAGTTGAGGCAGAGGAGCAGCGGAAGGAGACTCGGTCGGGCGTGGCGGCAGGCTTGGGCTCGCCAGCCGGCGGGGCGCCATGGCGAGGAGGCGGCGATGCTAGCCTTGAGGGGTGGTCATGGCATGTGCGAGGAGGCGCAGAGAGGCGGAGGAGAGGCAGGGACGAGCGGCGGTGAGGTGTGCGCTACGGGGTGAGGGAGAGAGCGAGAGGAAGGGGACGACGCAAGGCAAGGGGATCGGGCGCTTCCCCTATGAGCGATGTGTGGCGTCAGCCTCAGGAACGAGAGGGGGAGATGGGGATCGTGAGAGAGCGTGGCTAGGTTTGATAAGGCAGGGGCCGGCTGGATGTTAGGCCCAAGACGCCAGCGGTGGAATTGGGCCTAGGGAGAGGATGGCCTAGGTGGGCCGGCTTGGCTGGCTCCTCTCTCCTCTCTTCTCTTATTTTTCATAGCAGAAAAATAAATGCAAAGAAAGAAAAAGGAGTGAAGAAAAGGTTAAATAGTTTGGGCATGGGATTATTTTCCCAGACTCACAAAAATATGCTTGTCCCGAGAAAATGGAAAAGGTCATGATTGAAAGATGTAAATTCAAACTCATTTGAATTTAATTCAAATGGGTTTGAACTAGGACTTGGTAAAAGGAAGGTCCAAAAATGTTCGGATTTTTGGTGGAGCTCCAGAATATGATGAAAGAATATATGGCAAGGTTGGAGACCAAGAATTAAGATAACAAAGGCGTTGGGATATTTTGCAAGTGTGTTATGGTGAATTCCAAATTGATGAAATATTTAATATAGCTCCCTAATATTGGTAGGATATGTTATAAAGATCACTCACCATGTGAGTCCCCTCAGTTTAAATAGATCAAAAGATCTATGCAATTTATTTAGTTGAGCTTTTAAAAAGAATGACATGATGGCATGATGCAAAGATGAATGCAACGAACCAAACAAATCACATGACGAAACTCGAAAATCATGGAAGGCATCTGAAGCTCCGGTCTTGGGGCGTTACATTAATACTTGCATGCAATGATTTAATGGACCTTGGAATCTGGACAGGTGATGGGGAACAACCAAATTGAACCTTATAAAATGGAAAAACTAAAATTTTGAGATAAGCCTATAAACTGGAAGGGAGGGAGTATATATGCATGATACTAGTATATGATCGGCAATACCTCCGTAATGCGCGCATGCATAGTATCATAAGTTAGTATCTTAGGTTTCCTTATTAATTCCCATGCATGACACAAAGTAGTACAACATTTAATATGATATGGTATCATGATATGATACCACACCCTCTCTTTCCTCATTTAACTGTGTGCCACATCATCCAAAAAGTCTAGTTGGCATGCATCATACCGCTTGATACTCCCATATTACGACCAGCCTTATTAGGGTGGCCATAGTGGGGGTAACATAGCTGGTATCATGCACTCAGGAATAGAAAATATGATGATGTGGAAAAGGAGCAGCAACATAGGTAGATATCGTAACATATATATATAATAAATGATATACTACTTTGTGTCATGAATGGCCATAAATACGGTCATCTATAATATATACTACTCTATGATACTATATATGCACTATGAAGGTACGTACATAGTATCATATGCATGATACTATATATATAGTATATGATACTCCCCACTATATAAGGCTGGCCATAGTGGTGGTATCATAGCCGACGATGTCATGCACTCGAAAATAGCAAGTATGTTGATGTGGCAAAGAATTAAATATATATAAAGAGGGTTAGAGTAACATATAGGTAGATACCATATCATGTTAAATGCGATGCTAATTTGTGTCATGCATGGCAATAAATATGATCTATATATGATACTATACTCTATGTATTATACTGTGCGCTATAATTAATTAAAGGTAGTATCATACACTAGTATCATATATACTGTATATTCATGATACTAGTATATGACACTCTCCACTATACTCATGATTTCTTACCGTGGAAAAAAATTGGAGGTGAAACGATGAACTCATGTTTTCATTCGAACAAAAATATGATGTTAGGTAATGTAAATGTTTTCAAAGAGCACACGGTTCACTCATGAAAGCCGTGTGTCCACTAAACCGTGGTCGATGCACCCCCCCCCCACCCCTCTGCCAAGCGCGCGATCTGAGTCGTGCGTTCTGATTGACCAGAACCCAAACCCCATGGATCGTACGTCTGCACCGTTGGATTCTCCTTGATCGAACGGTGATCCTCATCCCTTTCGAAAACACATGTAAATGTTTTCAAATAGCCCCTCCCAAAAAAATGTTTTCAAAGAGCACACGGTTCACACACGAAAGCCGTGTGCCTACCAAACCGTAGCCGATGCCCCCCCTTGCTGCGCGCGCAATCTGAGTCGTGTGTTCTGATTGGCCAGAACCCAAACCCCACGGATCGTACGTCTGCATCATTGGATGCTCCCAGATCAAACGGCAATCCTCATCCCTTTTGACAAGAAATGCAGTCCGGCTAGGAATTGATTTATATGCCAACATGCACGGTAAATGCCAAAAAATGTCTTACATATAGCACACGAGACCAGAAATGCCCTAGAAAATCAAACTCGTGGTAAAATTGTGATTGGTTTATGTGGGGAAAAATTAGAGGCGAAACGATGAACTCACGTCTTCATTTCAAAATTAGTACGTCTTCATTTCAAACTAAATTATTTTGTTTGTGCACACGAGCGCTAAGAGGCAACCGTTTGGATAGGCCTTTCCGCGCGCGCGGCGACCGGGGATATTTTTCACCCTTTTCACCTAGGACGCCAACACTCGGAGTCCCCAACACCCCCCACTGTCCGCCCGTGTTTCACTCAACTAGTCCACCCAATCTCCTTCGCCAGCTCCCCCCTCCCCCAGATCCACAGCAGAACCCTCTCCGGTGCAGCCATGCTCACCCCGGCCGCGTGCCCGCTCTTCGGCGTCAAGCCTACCTCCACTGTCGTTCCCAACATGCGGCGGCCCGCGCCTCACCGTCTTCGTTTGCTCGCCACCCACCCTCGAGCATATCGATGCAGCAACCCTCGCCTCTCCTGTGGTCCGGCCGGGTTTGCATTAAGAAGCCTGTTAGTTACTGCTCTCCATGGCGGTGAGGCATATTTCCTCGCAATCCCTCTTCCAATTTCATTACGTATGTTCCCAAATTGGCTATGAAATAATGGAGAGCATATATATGTTCATTATCTACCTTCCTTACTACATATAAGCTATATTTGTTCCAATAAGTTATTGCATATTTACAGATCGCGCGCGCCCGAGTCACACAAACTTAACAAATTAGCCGTACATTTTCTAAATTATTGCATGGCATGTTTAGAAAGCTTGATACCAAGTTGTTAGTTTTATGCTTATCCTCCTTTCCTGAGTTTCGCATGTGTTCTCTATAGATGCCGAGTAGCAGCGACATCACTCATTCAGGCCATGTATCTTCATCTAATTTGGACAGCCCTAGGTCTTCAGCAGATTGTGAGGGATCAAGTAGTCTTGAACGGGATATAGCTGCAGCAATTACCCTTCCGGTCAGGACACGGAGGAACACTCCAAGGAAGGCCACACACCAGCCTAAAGGTGTATATGAAGTAACCGAGATTGATTTAAAGTCCTGGGCTCCAACTAGACCAAATAAAGCACGCATGAGTTTCAGGAGTGTTTGTGGATTTGTTGGTTGGGCAAGGCTCAACATTAATCTGCCTGAGTTTTGGAAGGCTGACACAGAAACACGGCGAAGGATAGTCTAGGAGATCATGGATCACTTCAACGTTCTAGAGCAATGGAGAATGCAGGTGGAACACACTGCACTGAAGAAGGCTAGGGATGCATGGAGAAACTGGAAGCACGTGATGTACAAGAAGTACTTGAGTGAAGGCAAGGACCCAATCCCCACATACCCCCAAATTACAAAGGCAGACTGGGCAGAATTCAAAAGGGTCAGGGCAACTCCAGAGTTTGCTGAGAAGAGTTTCAAGCAATCGGAACTTCAGAAGAATAACATACACCCCCACCGTATGGGTGTGGCAGGATACTACGGCATGAAACTGATATGGGAACAGGAGGACAAAGAAGCAGTAGCGGCGGGTGGGAATCCGTCCTTTAGTGAAATCAGGGGCGAATGTGCCAGAGACTACTTGCGGGCACGTGCAAAGAGGCGTGATGACAGAACTTATTACTTTGAAAACGCACGTGACGCCAAACTGTATGAAGTGATGGTAGAGGCTTCCAAGATCCCTGGAAGGTTCTACAGGAACTCAGGGCCATGTGACATTCTGTCCATTGCTCTGGACACAAAAGAATCCCCTGGCCGTGCAAGGGGTATAGGTGTTAATGTCCCACACAAGAGGGCTTTCACACTCAGCAAAGAAGAGAGGCTCAGCCTGAAAAAAGCGAGGAGTGAAATGAAGCAAAATGCATTGTTTGAAAAGTTGAAGAAGTAGATTTATCTGGCTGTTCAAAAGGATGTTGAGGAGTCAATGATGATGCAAAGACTCTAACATTGACAGATAGCCAGGAGATAGGAGGGGAGGCGAGCATGGATGATGATGCTTATTGCGCGACAACACTGCACAAGAGTAGCTGTGCATCAGCTGACCCCAGCGACATTGACACTACAGCTACTCGTGATGATGCTATATCTGATCTATCTAGAATGAAACACAGACTAAAGGGCGTGCTTACACATTATGAAGGTACATTAAAATGTGCAACAGCCTGGGTTCGCCCACCCTTCTTGGAAGATGGCCTCTTCTTGGACAATGTGCCATTGAAGCCGGGCTGTGTGAAGTGTTACGTGACTGAAGTAAAGCATGGATTCAATGAATTTTCCTTGAAGAATGTCCTAGGAGACTTCAATGAGCAAAGACCTTGGGAGAAACACTGTTACATCACATCCAGTGGTCACGAAAGGAAATAGAGTTCATCGATGAGATTCCTGAAGCCCCGCCAAGAGCAACCACTGTCGCCCCTCAACCGGTGACGCTCTCCTTGCCACAGTAGCTCTCGTGGGCTGATGCATCAACCTGTGATCAGCCGGCCCGACTTTGTGGCGTACAGGCCATGTCATCATTCGCCCCAAAGTAGCCAGTGGCAAGGCCTACAACTGTTGATGACGCACCACAGGTTCATATGCCGGCCGCTGAAGCAGCGGGGGGAGACCCAGCTACAGCACATGCTCAGCAGACCAACCTGGTGGAACAAACTGCTAAGCAGTTCGATGCTTCGGAACTGCCTGCTAAGCAGTCTGTAGGTCCACAACCGACTGCTCATCAGTCCGTCGGTCCGCATGCACGTGATCAGCATACCAATGCGTCAGCACTTCCTGCTCAGCGAAGTAACACGTTGGCACGGCCTCCTCAACACACCGACAAGTTGGCACCACCTGCGCAGAAACCCGACATAGCTTCAATGCATGGTCAACAGTCCGATGCCTCTGCTCCTAGAGCCCAGTAGTCCGTCACAGCAGCACCACCAGCTCAGTGGTCCAGCTTAGATAAACCGTCTGCTAAGCAGTCCATCCAAGCTTCACCGTCTGCTCGGCAGTCTACCTTACAGCCAACCACACATTCTGCCAGAAATACTTCAAGTACCAAGAAGGAAGTGGCCAAAAAGGCTACACCCATGAGGAAGCGCAGCGGGAGAGTGAAGAGGAAAGAGAACAATTGCCTCTTACTTAAAGAACTCATCACCCAGAACCAAATTAACAACAGCTTGTTCGAATCGGGGAGTAATATTATTTATGGCGCCATGGATGATGAAGAAGTAGAATTGTTGCTTGCTAAAAGTAAAGCAGCTGTACTTCAAGCATGCAAGTACGTCCATGGCCAGCCATTTCTTGTTGGTGAATACTTTGATGAGTGCAGCTCCAGTTGCCGCGAGTTACATGATTATTGCATGGATCAAATGTCAGAAGGTCATCATGGTTTGCTAGTCCACTACAACAGAGATCATTTCCGGCATGATGCTGGTTCCATCAATGTGAGTTTCGAGGACTTACATCTCTTCTTCAACTTCAACGTGCTTGATGCCACTCTTGTTAGATGTCTGATTTTGTAAGTACTTAACAAACTCTGATCAACTTTTCCATACAAGGCTGTAAATGATAAATAGCTAACTGCATTTTATTCCTCTTAGGGGATTGAACACGCAGAGAAGAAAAAGGGAGAGTGTGTATTTCATAGATCCTGCATTAGCAAATGGCACAACATTAGATGGTAAGGACCGGCGGGAATGGGTCGTTAACATGCTAGTTCGTATCTTCGAAAACACGTCCCATGCACAATCATTTCTCTGGCCATATCATGAACGGTAAGTCAAGTAAACAACCACGCATACACTGATTGTCTTTCGGATCTCGACATCATTCGTAAGTTCATTGCTTCCTTAATATGAAGCAATCACTAGATATTGGTATTCATTGTTCCAAACAAGAACACAGTTTACTACTTCGATTCTCTCAAAGAGTCAACAAACGCTCAGGATCCGACACATGTTCAGCAATTCTTGGATGGGTATTGAATTCTATGATGTTGAAATTAATTTGCATTCATATCTGGTTCAATAATTGATGTTTTCAAAATTCATCATCATTTGCAGTGTGCTTGCATTGTGGAAAACTAAACCAGGGAACCTGTTCAAGACAGAACAACCTCTGCAGCATGAGATCGTTTCTCCGGTAACACACCGAAATATGTTGTTTTTGGAAAATTTATCCAACAGTCTGCAAATACCTTTCCTTACGCTAGTCAAATGTTCAAGCTTCTAAATAAACCTCTTTCTATTTTGTCCAAAGAAAAAATAATACATCTAACACCGGTTAGGTTGTTCCTAACAGGACAAATACATGAATAATTTTGTACAAAAAAATTCAGTGTCCTCAGCAAGAAGCAGGGACCAACCTTTATGAAACAATTGCTTGGCTTGTCATCGAGGTTGTGCATGATGAGAGCATTCTTCTGTGACGAAAATGAAACATGACTAAACTATATGATTTTGTAGGGATGAACTTTCTTTTGCCATGTTATTTTGAGAAGACATAATTGCTTAGTTAGTATGCTTGAAGTATTATTATTTTTATGTCAATATGAACTTTTGTCTTGAATCTTTCGGATCTGAATATTCGTACCACAATTGAGAAAAATTACATTAAAATTATGCCAATTAGCACTCCGCATCAAAAATTCTGTTTTTATCATTTACCTACTCGAGGACGAGCAGGAATTAAGCTTGGGGATGCTTGATACGTCTCCAACGTATCTATAATTTTTGATTGCTCCATGCTATATTATCTATTGTTTTGGACATTATTGGGCTTTATTATCCACTTTTATATTATTTTTGGGACTAACCTATTAACCAGAGGCCCAGCCCAGAATTGCTGTTTTTTGCCTATTTTAGGGTTTCGAAGAAAAGGAATATCAAACGGAGTCCAAACGAAATGAAACCTTCGGGAACGTGATTTTCTCAACAAACAAGACCCGGGAGACTTGGACCCTACGTCAAGAAAGAAAAGAGGAGGCCACGAAGTAGGGGGGCGCGCCTACCCCCCGCCCCCCCTAGGCGCGCCCTCCACCCTCGTGGGCCCCCTGTTGCTCCACCGACGTACTCATTCCTCCTGTATATACCTACGTACCCCCAAATGATCAGAGATGGAGCCAAAACCCTAATTCCACCGCCACAACTTTCTGTATCCACGAGATCCCATCTTGGGGCCTGTTCCGGAGCTCTGCCGGAGGGGGCATCGATCACGGAGGGCTTCTACATCAACACCATAGCCCCTCCGATGAAGTGTGAGTAGTTAGTAGCTAGATGGCTTCTTCTCTCTTTTTGGATCTCAATACAATGTTCTCCCCCTCTCTTGTGGAGAACTATTCGATGTAATCTTCTTTTTGTGGTGTGTTTGTTGAGACCGATGAACTGTGGGTTTATGATCAAGTCTATCTATGAATAATATTTGAATCTTCTTTGAATTCTTTTATCTATGATTGGTTATCTTTGCAAGTCTCTTTGAATTATCAGTTTGGTTTGGCCTACTAGATTGATCTTTCTTGCAATGGGAGAAGTGCTTAGCTTTGGGTTCAATCTTGCGGTGTCCTTTCCCAGTGACAGTAGGGGCAGCAAGGCACGTATTGTATTGTTGCCATCGAGGATAACATGATGGGGTTTTCTTCATATTGCATAAGTTTATCCCTCTACATCATGTCATCTTGCTTAAGGCGTTACTCTGTTTTTAACTTAATACTCTAGATGCATGCTGGATAGCGGTCGATGAGTGGAGTAATAGTAGTAGATGCAGGCAGGAGTCGGTCTACTTGTCTTGGACGTGATGCCTATATACATGATCATACCTAGATATTCTCATAACTATGCTCAATTCTGTCAATTGCTCAACAGTAATTTGTTCACCCACCGCAGAATACTTATGCTCTCGAGAGAAGCCACTAGTGAAACCTATGGCCCCCGGGTCTATCTTCATCATATTAATCTCCTACTACTTAGTTATTTCCTTTGCTATTTACTTTGCCTTTATTTTACTTTGCATCTTTATCACAAAAATACCAAAAATATTATCTTATCATATCTATCAGATCTCACTCTCGTAAGTGGCCTTATAGGGATTGACAACCCCTATTTGCATTGGTTGCGAGGATTTATTTGTTTTGTGCTGGTACGAGGGACTCGCGTGTAGCCTCCTACTGGATTGATACCTTGGTTCTCAAAAACTGAGGGAAATACTTATGCTACTTTGCTGCATCATCCCTTCCTCTTCGGGGAAAACCAACACAGTGCTCAAGAGGTAACAGCCCTCCATGGTATCTTCAATTGAGGTAGTCATGAAACTTCTCCAAGGCCATCTCAGGTATTATCTCGGCTTTCTGGATAAGTTATGTCATATCGCTGATATTGCCTATGCACCATGTGACTTGTTGTTGATACATGTTCATGGTTTGCTTAATAGATATACTTATATGATAGGGTACTCTATCGATGACTTAGAGGGCATTCTCTCTGTCACTTGTATTGGCTTGGTTGTTGAGTGTTCTTTCAGGTTTATGCTTGTGCACCATTTACTGCGAGTTGACCGAGTTCGAGATGACATTCCCTGGGATCCTGGTGGATTCATAGCATGGTGATGAGGAGAAGCAATGATCACATACGAGGAAGAGAAGCTTGAGCATGTATGTGGATCGAGAAGATCAAAAGGAGTAGAGATGTAGTTTAGAGAGAGATTGACCGAGACCTACATCATAAAAGCCCGGTGAGCTGTTTCATGACCTAATCTGAAATCATCACCCATTGATACATGCTGAAATCAATTGCTATTTGGGTTGCTTAAGCCATTTCTTAAACGTTGTCCCACTAAATTTTACCTTTGACATATGGTGCTTGATGTGAATATGTAAACTGATTTGTGGATGCATTGTAAACTAGTGATCTAAATACTGTTTGCTTTGATGAAATTAGTGAAAGTTATTAGTTTTGAGTGCTCAGATCCCTAGTACACTAGAAAACTCCATCATTTTCTACATTTACTTTGATACACCTAGATCATCAAGTGTTAGATGCTGATTTTGTGCCAAGTGTGTTCCCATTTAGAGCAATCACTTAACCACTATGGATTAGCATGCTATGTTCTCTAGATCGGTAGCATGTGAACTAGACATGGATGAGTGATGATTCTTGTTTCCTTCCTTATGTTTCATGCCATCGTAATTCCTTTGTTCAATATGTTATAATAAATATAAGTCTAATCTACCTACAATAGCATGTCATGTTCCCTGGATCGGTGGCATGTGAAATTTGTTTATCTTGGACATTAATTAATCATTTCATAAAAATGCAATTGTTGAACCAGGTGTATACCATGTTCTCTGGATCGGTGGTATGTTCCTTTGGGGAGACAATAACAAAAAAACTAATAATTGGTCGAGCCAGGTGTATACCATGTTCTCGGGATTGGTGGTATGTTCCTTTGGTGAGACTGATAAAATATTATCATTGCTTCCTTCAAATTCAATAAGTGGTTCTACCACAATGTTGTGTTCCTAGTAATAAGTATCTCTTGGGATCATGCTCTCTTTAGGAACCATTTGGCACAATCATCGTTTGAACTTGTTGATCTTCTTTTATCATTGTAAAAGTTTAAAATGATTAAGTCTACTAGTATCTATTGCTTTGTAGCACTCTTAACCATTAATTTTCACTAGCTAAGTCTGAAGCATGCCTTGTCTGGAGATCTACTTCACTTAGCATTCTCTAGTCGGTTCACTATTCACTATCTAGTTCATGTCATATGCCTTTACTTGAGGACAAGTAAAGATTTAAGTGTGGGGAAACTTGATAAGCACATTTCATATATATAATTTGACACCCAAATATAGCATCTGTTGTGATCTGACAATCAATTCTTGCTATGAATTACTGCATATTTTAATGAGAATCATATAAAGGGTTTATTTACTTGCCACTTGTTTCTTTTGCAGAGAAGTGCGCAAAGGCACTATAATCGTCAAGATTCCGACTATATGGCTAACCAGAAGAGAGAAGGGCATGAAAGAAATACGTAAAGGACTTCAGTGAGAAGAAAAGAAGTATCCAGGGGAGCAAACTAAAAGAAGAAGGGGATCTTCTTGGGATGAAATGAATAGAAGAGGAGGGCCAAATCATAAAAGTGGTAGATCAGATGGGGATCAAAATCCCAAGACGCATCCATTCCCAAATTGGGCCTGGCACATCTCTCCTTCCCCCCGACCTCCTTCTTCACCTCCGTCCGCCGCCACGGCCAGACCAGCATGGTGGTGCGCCTCCGCGCCATCCATCACCAGCACCACTGCACCCCAACGCGCCACCAACACCTCCACCATCACCCTGAGCCTCCATCCACCACCATCCATAGTGCCGCCTCATCACCTCGCACCGCCGCCCATCCATCTCCCTGCTGCTCCTCCACCTTTCTTCTTCTCCTAACCCTGCTGCTGCTCTTCTACTTCTTCTTCCCGCACCTCCGCTGCCCTTCTTCTTTCCTGAACCTGCTGCTGCTACCTCCTCTTCTTTCTTCTCCTTCACCTCATTGATCCTCCTCTTGCTTCGCCCCTGCTGCTTCTCTTCTTCCCCACACCTCTGCTGCTGCATCTCCCTTGTCGTGTCTACGCTATCCTTCTTCTCTTCCTACTGCTACTACTCCATCTCCAGCGCCCCTTGCTGCTCCTCACTTACTGAAGCTCTGCTCTGAATCTTCTCCATTTGCTGATGCTTCTTCTCCTGCCCCGTTGCTGCTCTCCTTCCCTTGCCTCACTGCTCTTGCTCCTCTCAATTTCTCTCTTTTCACCAAAATTGTTGTTGTCTTCTTCTCCATTTGCTTGTTGCTGCATCTCCGCTGAAGCTCTCCCTCTTCAAACTCCCTTGCTGCCTTGTTGAAGCTCTCTTCTCATGCCCCCTGCTGCTGCTCCTTCTCAAACCCCCCCTGCTGCCTCTATTTCTTCTCTGAACCTGAACCCTTGCGGCTCCTATCTCTCTCTCTCTGAAATAACTTGAGACATATATGATGGGTAACATTCAGATTTGTTAAGTGTTAGGGGCCTATTTGTTCAGTTTCATACTTGTGCTTTATTTGTGGATGTGTGAACTAGGCCGTGGCATGTACTATTCAGTTTGTATGCTCAATAATTAGTTATATATATCCCCTATGTGTTGTAGTTACTGTAGTAATTCTCAGTTTGTAATACCTGTGTGATATAAATATATATATACATATACATATATATATAGTTCTGTGGTGTTAAACATTTATGTCCTTGTCCCTTTATCTTTGTTCTATGCTTTTCTTATAACTACTAGTTATATTTGTGATCATATATTGGTACTTCCTTTTTGTCGATGTTGATGTTTTGTATGTTTATTTTAGTGTCTCAGGTTAAACGAAAATACCAAAAAGATTGTTGAAGATAATCTGAACCTCCCTTTGCTTCTTTGTCATTTCCTTTGTTGGTGATCCTTGTTAGAGTTAGGTTTATTTCATGTCTTCATCACGCAATATCATGTTACCTAGCTTTAGCCGAGCATAGTCTCCGTCGCCTAGTCCCTGTGGAGAACACGACACTCGTAGTTTGTGCGTGAAACCCCACTGTACTTACACTTGACCACTTATGGGTAGGAAAGGTAGTGAGGTGGAGCTGCAGCAAGAACTAGCATATATGATGGCTAACATACGCAAATAAGAGCGAGAAGAGAAGCAGCAAAACAGTCGAGAAGCTAGAAATGATCAAGAAGTGATCCTGAAACTACTTATGTTCATGCATAACACAAGACCGTGTTCTCTTCCCGGACTCCGCCGAAAAGAGACCATCATGGCTACACACGCGGTTGATATCTTTTGCACTTTTGCCATGCTTGTTTGAACCTGCTCTTGGGTGATTTAGCCATAGCTCAGTGTTCATCTTTTGTCAAGCATCTTGAGTAGATCACTGCCATGTGCTTTGTTGCTATGTTGTAGTGCAGTAGCTTAGTTTCTTGGTGCATTCTATATGGCATCATGTTGTTAATCGCAGAATTGTGCCATTCTTGTTTTGCTTGCCATTTGCAAACCATGCATCTAATTCCGGTGATATTTATATTGATTTCGACCGAAATCGTCTCATCTTTCCAGCGGCACACTTGGTTTGCCAAGTTGGTGCCTTGATCAACCTTTTCCTTCTGGAGCTCGCATATGCATTGCATATCACATCCCGCATATCATGCCAAGTTTTGCATCATGTTGCTTGTGCATTGCACCGTGATTGATTGTTGTTTCCTTTGCTTGTGTTCTTGCCTTGGGTAGAGCCGGGAGATGAGTACGTGATCGAGGAACCCGTTGAGTACGCTTACGAGGATCAAGCTTATGTCAACTCGGAGAACTTTGCAGGCAAGATGGCCATACCCTCGAAATCACTTCTATCTTTGCTTGCTAGTTGCTCGCTCTATTGCTATGCCGGGATACCTACACTTGCTATATCATGCCTCCCATATTGCCATGTCAAGCCTCTAACCCACCTTTCCTAGCAAACCATTGTTTGGCTATGTTACTGCTTTGCTCAGCCCCTCTTATAGCGTTGCTAGTTGCAGGTGAAGATGGAGTTTTGTTCCATGTTGGAACATGGATATTTTGTGGGGATATCATTATTATATCTTGTTTACTTTAATGCACCAATATACTTGGTAAAGGGTGGAAGGCTCGGCCTTATGCCTGGTGTTTTGTTCCACTCTTGCCGCCCTAGTTTCCGTCATACCGGTGTTATGTTCCTTGATTTTGCGTGCCTTGCGCGGTTGGGTTATAATGGGAACCCCTTAACAGTTTGCTTTGAATAAAACTCCTCCAGCAAGGCCCAACCTTGGTTTTACCATTTGTCACCTAAGCCTTTTTCCCTTGGGTTCTGCAGACTCAAGGGTCATCTTTATTTTAAACCCTCCCGCCCCCCGGGCCAGTGCTCCTCTAAGTGTTGGTCCGAAACGGGCAGCCTACGGGGCCACCTCGGGGCAACTCGGGGGTTGGTTTTACTCGTACCTTGCCTTATCCGGTGTGCCCTAAGAACGAGATATGTGCGGCTCCTATCAGGATTTGTGGGCACATCGGGCGGCTTTGCTGGTCTTGTTTTACCATTGTCGAAATGTCTTGTAACCGAGATTCCGAGTCTGACCGGGTCGTCTTGGGAGAAGGAATATCCTTCGTTGACCATGAGAGCTTGTGATGGGATAAGTTGGGACCCCCTGCAGGGTTTTGAACTTTCGAAAGACGTGCCTGCAGTTATGGGCAGATGGGAATTTGTTAATATCCTGTTGTAGAAAACCTGGCACTTAACTTAATTAAAATGCATCAATCGCATGTGTAGCCGTGATGGTCTCTTTCCGGCGGAGTCCGGAAAGTGAACACGGTTCTCGTGTTATGCTTGAACGTAAGTAGTTTCGGGATCACTTCTTGATCTTTATAGCTTCTCGACCGTGCTTTGCTTCTCTTCTCGCTCTCATTTGCGTAAGTTAGCCACCATATATGCTAGTGCTTGTTGCAGCTCCATCTCACTACCCTATCCTACCTTTAAGCTTAAATAGTCTTGATCTCACGGGTGTGAGATTGCTGAGTCCTCGTGGCTCACAGATACTTCCAAACAGTTGCAGGTGCCGATGATACCAGTGTAGGTAACGCAACTGAGCTCAAGTGGGAGCTCAATGAAGATCTTGTTTGTTGTGTTGTTTAGTTTTCCTTTCGATCAGTAGTGGAGCCCAGTTGGGGCGATCGAGGATCCAGCATTAGGGGTTGTCTTTCTTTATTTGGTTCCGTAGTCGGGCCTTGATTGTATTCTGGATAATTTAATGCTATATTTATGTATTGTGTGAAGTGGTGATTGTAAGCCAACTCTTTAACCCTTTCTCATTCAGTACATGGGATGTGTAAAGATTACCCCTCTTGCGACATGCCTACCATGCGGTTATGCCTCCCGACTTAGGAGCCCCCTGCTTGATCGAATCACTGACATTGTTGAGTCTAGAAAAATGTTTTGCGTCTTTTAGGATTATATATATCGGAGAGTAGGATTCTTTTTACTCCTCAGTCCCTTCGTCGCTCTGGTGAGGCCTCCTGACGTAGAGTTTTGACTATTCTCGCCTCAAATTTCACAAAAAAAAATTAGGATCACGCGGGTATCTTGGAATCGTTCCGATGGTTTTGTGACGAGGACATTGTTCTTGGTGCCTCCTGACATTTAGGGGTTGTGGCAGTGTCCCGGGGAGTTGAGCTCCGAGGTGTTGTCGTCACAATTTTATCATTGCAGTTCTGGAATACCTGAGTTCACCGACATCGAAAATCTCCTTTATGCAGTTGTTGGTGAGATAACCTCGATGCCACCCAGTACTGGGGCGGGAGTTCGGGAGTATTGCCATAACTCGTATAACATATGCTTTTTGAAGGTTGAGGTAAATGATTTCGGAAGGTTTCTTGGTTATGTGTTGAAGGATGGATACAGCTGGATGTAGGATTTGTTAGTTTGGGTGAGATATTATGCTTCCCCTGTATCCCCAACACCTGATTGCATAACCAGAAAGTTTCGGGAGTTTTATAGATGGGAATTCAAGTCGCTCCTAGAATATCTTTCAACAGACACATGATACGATATGGGATCTATCATATGTTTGTTCCGGCTTATCCTGCAAGCCAATCCTTTGTTTTGTTTCATTATGGTATTCGAGTTGGTTCGAAGTCAAGTGTTGATTCCATACCTTTCCTAAGCGGTGTTCTCATACTCCTATGTGAATACCAATCCTTCATGATAATCGAGATTGTCATGTCAATCCTTTTCAACCGGCGTGTTTCTCTTCAAGTGGGTCCGATCATTTCAACATTCGCAAGATCAAATCTCAGTTTTTCCAACGGTGTTCGTTTCATCCGTTCCAAGTTGTCTTTGTTTTTCCCGCCCTCCCACCCTTTTTCTTCGAGGACTTAGATTTCTTAATCAAGTATCCATTTTATTCATGTGAATTTTCTTCATTCTTTTCCTTCAATGTTCTTATCCAGTGATTCTCATGAAGATGATAAAGGGAGCTTTAAGTTCATCATTCTTCGTTCTTTTTCTTCTCCGGTGGATTCAATTCAAGTTTTCAGTGTTGATCATATTCCTTTCCTTGTTTCAAATATTTTATCATGCCGGTGCACCTCTTAATCATCCACTTCTCGCTATTCATTTGTTCCAGAGTGCTGAAGATATCTTAGAAGATTTGCGTCTCCATTATCAATCTGTTCAAGAATATCTCGAGGTTGTTATCTCTTTTGAGCCATTTATTTCAACCGGCGCTATCTTCCTTTTAAATCATTCAACGGTGTATCTTTTGAGTGGGCCCTAACCCACAGGTCTTTTTCCAGGATCTTACCTGACTCTTCTAATCTTTCCGGAGTGATTCTCAAATCATCTTCAAAGTTTGTCGTAAGTATGAATTATCATAAGTCATATGTATTTCTCCAAGATCTTTCAAATTATTTTCATCGTTGATTCAACCTTTCTAATATTCATCCCGGAGTATCTCAATAATTCTTGATGGTGTTTTCTCGTCGTCATTCTCGGATTTGAAGACCGAAGAAGATTTTCTCTGCAATCATATTCGTTCTCTTGAAGATTCATGGTTCTAGCTTGATGCCATCCTCTCATAATTGTTTTCAATTGTGAGAATTATTTTCAACCATCCGAAGCATTTCAGGAGTCTTTTCAGTTTGATTCTCTGGAGGCCATCATCTCAGAATTATTCATTACAGCTTTCAGCTCTCGATCTCCAAATCTTACCGGTGCATCATTCAAATATCCTCTAATCAGTTCATGATCTCTTTGTTCATTTGTATCTAAATTCCCTCAAGTATCTTCATTCGTTCTTCATATTCTTCCCTTTGAATTGTGCCTTTGCTACATTAATTTTCAATTCTTATGGTGGTTCATTCAAGATCCTTCTTTATACGTTATCATATCAGTTCACTCGTTCTTTCCAATCCTACCGGTGGATCACTGAAGACCATCTCAAGTTTGCGCTATATCTATCTTAATCCTTTCTACGAGAATAAGTAGTATGCCAAATCCGTTGTTTGTCATCAATTTAAATTGGTGAAGGATAAGCATAATGTAATTCTTATTCTTGTTTCATCCAAGTGATTAATTCCTTATTTCGGAGGTTCATCAAAATTCTTGATGTCATTTGTTCATCTTTCTTTCCGGAGTTCCAAGTTTTTTCTCGGTTATATCATCTCAATGCTTCATCTAATCATTGCAAGGCTCTTACCGGAGTTCTCATGAAGGCTCAACATGATGGTTCGTCTCTCCTTGTTTGATATCAATCCAATCTATTGTGTCCGTTAGTGGCAGAATTTCACCTCAAATTTTGAGATGTTTTCCATAAGCCCACTACAAGCTTATTCTTTTCGTTGTTGATTTCCCAACAACCCCGTGCAATCCTTCCTTGCAAGGATGCTTTTGAAATTCTATTGTGGTAGAAGATGTCATTTTCTTCTCAACTCTTTCCTTTCGAACGATCCAACTTCTATTCTTTTGTTCCGGAGGCATTGTGATGTTGCTCTCTTCAACCCATCTTGTTTGTCAAGATCATGTTCAATTCCTTCCATTTACAATCGAAGTGCTGCCCAAATTATATCATTCTTATTCCTTCGCTATCTTGTTTTAACCGGAGTGTTGTGGCTATCATTCCTTTTCTAACCGGAGTCTCATCCAAGTGCTTTCATATTGCAAAGCTCATATTCTTTACCTTCCATTTCCAACTGGAGTGTTGCCGTAATTGATCTTTATCATTCCTTGTACATCTCGTGTCAACTGAGGTGCTTGCATCTACTTCTTGTCCATTGTAACCTTTTCTTATGTCTTTCAACCCATAAGGTTCTCGTAATGTTCCTTGTTCCTATTTTCTAACGGATTGTTTTCAACTTTGTTCATCTTTGTTGTATTCTTTCTTTCAATTTGTTCAACCTTTCAAGGTTCTTTGGTTTCACTCATTTGTCAAAGAAGCAACTTAGTTTTACCTCTCCTCTTCCTCTTCCGTTTCCCTCCGGTGCCATCCTAGATCTCGGGACGAGATCCTCTCGTAGTGGTGAAGTGTTGTAACGCCCCGGATGCAACTTTCCATATTTGTACTCCGACTCTTGCCTTTTCCAGAGATGCGATATTTCTTTCGTGGTTGGGTTTTGTCTTTCATTTTGCAGTTTGTTCATGTCATGCATTTCATATCATGTCATCATGTGCATCGCATTTGCATTCGTGTTCGTCTCATGCATCTGAGCTTTTTCCTTGTTGTCCGTTTTGCAATCCGACACTCCTTTGTCCTTCGACGCCCCCTTTTGCCTCTTTTTGTGTGTGGGTGTTAAACATTCTCGGAATGGACCGAGATTTTCCAAGCGGTCTTGGTACACCACCGATAGACCGCCTGTCAAGTTTCGTGCCATTTGGAGTCCGTTTGATACTCCAACGGTTAACCGGGGAACCGTAAAGGCCTCGTGTGTGTTGCAGCCCAACACCCCTCCAAAGCGGCCCAATAACCCATCCAAACCCCCTCCATCCTCTCGGCCGTTCGATCACGACCGCGTGGGCGAAAACTACACTCCATTTGGACACTCCTACCTCCTCCCACCTATATATATGTGTGCCTCCCCGAAATTTCGCGCAGATGAAACCCTAGCTTTTCCCCTCACCGCCGCCGGATGAGTCCTTCCCTCGCCGGACATGTATGCCTCCACCTCCACAGCCAACCACGGCGTGCCACGTCACCTCCACCGCCTCCCTCCTCCACTCCGCGGGCGCCACATCATCGACCCTGCCGCCGGTCAACGCCCACCACCGCGCGGGCACGCCATGCCCAGACCCGGCCCGCGCCGGACCGAACCGGGCCTGACGGAGCCCCGCATCACCGCCGCCCGGTCGCCGCTCCACCCGCCTGCGTGCTGCCGCTCCTCCATCGCCGGCCGCCACCGCCTCCCGCGACCTCGCCGGATCTGCGAGCCGCGCCGCCCAACCTCCACTTGCTCCGGCCGCCGCCTCCACCACAGCTCCGCCTGGCCGCCGCCCATGCCACAGTGCTCCTCCGCCGCCGCCGTCTCCTCCTCGCCGTGCCGCTCTCCGCCGGCCACCTCCTCCTCGCCATGCCGCTCTCCGTCGGCCACCTCCTCCTCGCCTCGTCGGACCCGAGCTCGCCGAGGCCGGATCCACAGCAGGGTGGATCAGATCCACCAATGCGATGAACCAAACAGCTGGATCTGTCCTACACCGCTCCGCCCGATCCCGCGTTGACTTTTTCCGGAGGTCGATTTTTCTCCAAGTCCTTTTCCCCTCATATTGTATTCCCCTATTCATTGCATCATAACTTCATCACCTTAGCTCCGTTTCATGCGCATGATATATCAAAATGTTCATCTGGATGTGCTCTTCATTTTGTTCCATTGTGCCGTGCTTGTTTGAGTCCATCTTGATGCCCAAATAGTTGATGCAAGAGTGCTATAAAATGTTAGGTGTTGATTCTCATCAGAGTATGAGGATTTGTCATTTTTGCTACATTTATTGTGTGTTGCATATGAGCATGAGCTCTACATGTGTTTTGGGCTATGCCATGTCATGTTTACAGGGGTGTATGCCATGTATTTTTGTGATCAATGTGGTGACTAGCACAAGCATGCAAGGTAGCTCTCGTAATATTGCTGATCTCAGGGAGTTCGAATTTCACTAAGTCATTTTCCTGCTGTTATTTTTATGCCATGTATTCATGTTGCTACAGAGAGATCCATGCTTCTTTTGAGTATGTTCACTAAGGATGATTTGGACATATGGTTGTGCTCTATCCATCCATGTCCCTGTTTGCATTTATGGAGTGCCCTAGCATGACTCAATCTTGCTCTACTTTTGCTATAAAATGTTCCTGGCAGATTGTTTACGTGTTAATCAATTTTGCCAAGGTTGTTGTAGTTGATCCATGCATGCTATATACTTGTTCTTGCCATGGTTAGCTTGATGATCATGTCTTCTTGCTGGTAGTATGCTTAGCTTGTCATGCAATGCCTTGTGTTGAGTGCATCGAGATCGCAAAGAGGCCTTCATAATTCTGTTTATGCCATGCCCAGTTTTCTGCTAAGTCTGAATCTGTTAAGGAAACTTGCTATGTTTACATGGGTGCCATCATATCTTCTGATCCTTTTTGGCTTATGGTCAGTAAGGGACTTTTGTTATATGCTTTGAGTAGAATCATGTCATGCCTTGTATTGCTATGTTATGTGCCTGTAGCATGTTGTTATCTTGCTCTAAACATTGCTTCCTGATGTTGATTCCTGGCATGTTGTTATTTTCACCAAGTCTATGATGCTGATATCATTTGCACTTTTGCCATGCTTGTTTGAACCTGCTCTTGTGTGATTTAGCCGTAGCTCAGTGTTCATCTTTTGTGAAGCATCTTGAGTAGATCACTGCCATGTGCTTTGTTGCTATGTTGTAGTGCAGTAGCTTAGTTTCTTGGTGCATTCTATATGGCATCGTGTTGTTAATCGCAGAATTGTGCCATTCTTGTTTTGCTTGCCATTTGCAAACCGTGCATCCGATTCTGGTGATCTTTATATCGATTCCGACCAAAATCATCTCATCTTTCCAGCGGCACACTTGGTTTGCCAAGTTGATGCCTTGATCAACCTTTTCCTTCCGGAGCTCGCATATGCATTGCATATCACATCCAGCATATCATGCCATGTTTTGCATCATGTTGCTTGCGCATTGCACCGTGATTGATTGTTGTTTCCTTTGCTTGTGTTCTTGCCTTGGGTAGAGCCGGGAGATGTACGTGATCGAGGAACCCGTTGAGTACGCTTACGAGGATCAAGCTTTCGTCAACTCAGAGAACTTTGCAGGCAAGATGACCATACCCTCGAAATCACTTCTATCTTTGCTTGCTAGTTGCTCGCTCTATTGCTATGCCTCGATACCTACCACTTGCTATATCATGCCTCCCATATTGCCATGTCAAGCCTCTAACCCACTTTCCTAGCAAACCGTTGTTTGGCTATGTTACCGCCTTGCTCAGCCCCTCTTATAGTGTTGCTAGTTGCAGGTGAAGATGGAGTTTTGTTCCATGTTGGAACATGGATATTTTGTGGGGATATCATTATTATATCTTGTTTACTTTAATGCACCTATATACTTGGTAAACGGTGGAAGGCTCGGCCTTATGCCTGGTGTTTTGTTCCACTCTTGCCGCCCTAGTTTCCGTCATACCGGTGTTATGTTCCTTGATTTTGCGTTCCTTACGCGGTTGGGTTATAATGGGAACCCCTTGACAGTTCACTTTGAATAAAACTCCTCCAGCAAGTCCCAACCTTGGTTTTACCATTTGCCACCTAAGCCTTTTTCCCTTGGGTTCTGCAGACTCAAGGGTCGTCTTTATTTTAACCCCCCCCCCCCCCCGGCCAGTGCTCCTCTGAGTGTTGGTCCGAAACGGGCAGCCTACGGGGCCACCTCAGGGCAACTCGAGGGTTGGTTTTACTCATAGCTTAGCCTATCCAGTGTGCCCTGAGAACGAGATATGTGCGGCTCCTATTGGGATTTTTGGGCACATCGGGCAGCTTTGCTGGTCTTGTTTTACCATTGTCGAAACGTCTTGTAACCGGGATTCCGAGTCTGACCGGGTCGTCCTAGGAGAAGGAATATCCTTCGTTAACCATGAGAGCTTGTGATGGGCTAAGTTGGGACACCCTGCAGGGTTTTGAACTTTCGAAAGCCGTGCCCGTGGTTATGGGCAGATGGGAATTTGTTAATATCCGGTTGTAGAAAACCTGACACTTAACTTAATTAAAATGCATCAACCGCGTGTATAGCCGTGATGGTCTCTTTCCGGCGGAGTCCGGGAAGTGAACACGGTTCTCGTGTTATGCTTGAACGTAAGTAGTTTCAGGATCACTTCTTGATCTTTATAGCTTCTCGGCCGTGCTTTGCTTCTCTTCTCGCTCTCATTTGCGTAAGTTATCCACCATATATGCCAGTGCTTGCTGCAGCTCCACCTCACTACCCTGTCCTACCTTTAAGCTTAAATAGTCTTGATCTCGCGGGTGTGAGATTGTTGAGTCCTAGTGGCTCACAGATACTTCCAAACAGTTGCAGGTGCCGATGATACCAGTGCAGGTGACGCAACTGAGCTCAAGTGGGAGCTCGATGAAGATCTTGTTCGTTGTGTTGTTTAGTTTTCCTTTCGATCAGTAGTGGAGCCCAGTTGGGGCGATCAGGGATCTAGCATTAGGGGTTGTCTTTCTTTATTTGGTTCCGTAGTTGGACCTCGATTGTATTCTGGATGATGTAATGTTATATTTATGTATTGTGTGAAGTGGCGATTGTAAGCCAACTGTTTAACCCTTTCTCATTTAGTACATGGGATGTGTAAAGATTACCCCTCTAAGTCGTGCTCCGACACATGGGAGATATAGCCGCATCCTGGGTGTTACAACACCGGATGAGACAAGCTACGAGTAAAACCAGCCCTCGAGTTTCCCTGAGGTGGCCCCGCAGGCGGCTCAGTTCGGACCAACACTCAGAGGAGCACTAGCCCGGGGGGGTTAAAATAAAGATGACCCTCGGGCTCGCAAAAACCCAAGGGAAAAGGCTTAGGTGGAAAATGTTAAAACCAAGGTTCGGCCTTGCTGGAGGAGTTTTATTCAAGGCGAACTGTCAAGGGGTTCCCATAACACCCAACCACGTAAGGAACACAAAATCAAGAAACATAACACCGGTATGACGGAAACTAAGGCGGCAAGAGTGGCACAAAACACCAAGCAAAAGGCCGAGCCTTCCACCCTTTAACAAGTATATAGGTGCATTAAAGTAAATAAGATATAATAATGATATCCCAACAATATCCATGTTCCAACATGGAACAAACTTCAACTTCACCTGCAACTAGCAATGCTATAAGAGGGGTTGAGCAAAAGCGGTAACATAGCCAAACAATGGTTTGCTAGGAAAGGTGGGTAAGAGGCTTGACATGGAAATATGGGAGGAATGATATAGCAAGTGGTAGGTAGCGCAACATAGTGATAGAGCGAACAACTAGCAAACAAAGGTAGAAGTGATTTCGAGGGTATGGTCATCTTGCCTGCAAAGTTCTCAGAGTCGTCGAAAGCTTGATCCTTGTCAGCGTACTCAACAGGTTCCTGAGTCACGTACTCGTCTCCCGGCTCTACCCAAAGCAAGAATACAAGCAAACGACCAACAATCAAACACGGTGCAATGCACAAGCAACATGATGCAATACATGGCATGATATGCAAGATAAGATATGCAATGCATATGCGTGCTCCGGAAGGGGAAGAATGAACAAGGCATCAACTTGGCAAACCAAGTATGCCGCTGGAAAGATGAGATGATTTCGGTTGAAATCGATATAAAGATCACCGGAAACGGATACACGGTTTGCAAATGGCAAGCAAAACAAGAATGACGCAAAACTGCGATTAACAACACGATGCCACCTAGGCTGCAACAAGAAACTAAGCTACTGCACTCCAACATATCAATAGAACATATGGGAGTGATGTACAAGAGATTCTTGACAAAATATGAACACTGAGCTATGGCTAAAACACACTAGAACAAGTTCAAGTAAGCATGGCAAAAGTGCAAAAGATATCAGCTTCACAGACTTAGTGAAAATACTAACATGTCAAAAATAACATCAGGAAGCACTATTTAGAGCAAGCAAACAACATGCTATAGGTACATATCATAGCAAAGAAAGTCATGGCATGATTCTACTGAACAAGAGCCAAAATGCACATAAGATATTATGGCACCCATGTAAACATAGCAAGTTTTATTAACAGTCTCAGACTTGGAAGAAAAACAGAGCATGGCATAAACAAAATTATGATGGCAACTTTGCGAGCTCATGCCACTCACCAAAAAGCATTAAATGACAACATAAGCATACCAATGGCAAGATGACATGTTCGTGAAGCTAACCATGGCAAGAGCAAATTCATAGGATGCATGGATCACTAGCAACAACCATGGCAATATTGATTAACATGTCAACATTTTGCCAGGAACATTTTATAGCACAAGTAGAGTAACAAAAAGACATACTAGGGCACTCCATAATTGCAACCAGGGGCATGGATGGATAAAGCATGAACACATGTTCAAAACATCCTCACTGAAGTATCCCAAAATAAGCATGGATCTCACTGTAGCATCAAGTTTACATGGCATCAAAATAACAGCAGGAAAAGGACTTTGCAAAATCCTAAGTCCCTGAAAACAGCAACATCACGGAGCCTAGTTTGCATGCTTGTGCTAGTCACCACATAGATCACAAAAATACAATACTTGCACCCCTGTAAATATGCCATGTTGTAGTTCAAAACACATGTAGACCTCATGCTCATATGATACACACAACAAATGCAACAAAAATGACAAAACACCATGATCTGATAAGTACCGCCAGTTAACATTTTATAGCACCCTTGCATCGACGAAAATGACATCAAATGGAAAGTAAAATGCATGTAAATGCTTCTAACATGAAGAGATCAATGATACGAACAAATTGACATATCATATGCATGATTTGGAGCTACGGTCACCAAGATGTGATGCGATGAACATGGCATAAAAATATTGCAGGAAATGACTTAGGCAAATTCGAGGACCACCTCACATAATGGATCTAGGGTTTGGTGTGGCACGCAGCTCGAGGTTCGCCGGAGTTCGCCGGGATCTCGCCGGAGTGGAGGAGGACGACAGCCGGCGTGGTCAGGGTCACCGGAGGCCGGATCTGGCAGGAGATGGAGTCGAGGGGCGCGGGGTCGTGCGGGCGGCGACCTCGGGCGATGGGGAGGCGGCGAGCTCGACGACGGCCGGCGAGGGCGGTTGCGGCGGCGCGGCGAAGCCATGGCGGCGTCGGGCGGCGAGGAGGAGGCGTGGGCACGCGGGGGTGAAGCGAGCGCTGGGCGGCGGCGGTCTGCCATGTGGCGGGACGGGGTTCGCCGACGGCGTGAGGTGGAGGGAGACTAGGGTTTTGGACCCGAATTGCGGAGGGAGACACATATTTATAGGTAGAGGGAGTTTGGAGTGTCCAAATGAGGTGTAGTTTTCGTCCACACGATCGTGATCCAACGACAGAGGACATGGAGATGGTTTAGATGGGTTATTGGGCTGTTTTGGAGGGGTGTTGGGCTGCAACACACAAGGGGCTTCTGCGGTTACCCGGTTAACTGTTCGGGCATCAAACGGCCTCCAAATGGAACGAAATTTGACAGGCAGTCTACCGTTGGTGTACCAAGGCCACTTGACAAATCTCGGCCCATTCCGAGAACGTTGAACTCCCGCTCACGGAAAGAGACAAGAGGGGTGCGCTGGTGCATGTGGGAGTGTCGGATTGCGAAACGGACAATGGGGAAAATGCTCGGATGCATGAGACGAACACTAATGCAAATGCGATGCACATGATAACATGATATGAAATGCATGACATGAACAAAAAGCAAAACAAAGACAAAAACCCAACCACGAAGGGAATCTCATAACTTAAAGCCGAAAATGGCAAGAGTCGGAGTTACAAATATGGCAAGTTACATCTGGGGTGTTACAACACTCCACCACTACAAAAGGATCTCGTCCCGAGATCTAGGACTGAAAGAACTCCAGATATTCGGAACAGAGGTGGTCCTCCCGTTCCCAGGTGGCTTCTCGGTCGGAATGGTGTGACCACTTCACTTTTAGGAATTTGATTGACTTGTTGCGAGTCTTGCGCTCGGTTTCTTCAAGAATAACAACGGGATGCTCATGATAAGACAGATCTTCTTGGAGATAAATCTCTTCGAAGTTGATAGTGCGCTCAGGAGTCTTGAAGCACTTGCGAAGGTATGACACGTGAAACACATCGTGCACGTTTGCGAAGTTGGACGAAAGCTCAAGTTGATAGGCAAGGTCACCTCTTTTGCCGCTGATCTTGAAAGGACCCATGTATCTAAGGGCAAGCTTCCCTTTGATACCGAAGCGACGAGTGCTTTTCATTGGAGAGACGCGGAGGTAGACATGGTCTCCGATCTCGAAAGCCAAGTCACGGTGCTTGCTATCATAGTAACTCTTCTGGCGCGATTGCGCGGCTTTCAGATTTTCACGGATGACTTTGCACATTTCTTCAGCTTCTGTGATTAAGTCGTTGCCAAGAAGTTGGCGTTCACTAGTCTCTGACAAGTTGAGAGGAGTATGACACTTTCTGCCATAGAGAATTTCGAATGGGGCCTTGCCCGAACTCGCTTGGAAGTTGTTGTTGTAGGAGAACTCGGCATATGGAAGACAATCTTCCATACGAAGGAGATGACGCAAGCCCTGAGCATATCTTCAAGGATTTGATTCACTCGCTCGACTTGGACACTAGTTTGAGGATGGAAAGTTGTGCTGAAGCGAATGTTGGTGCCCATGGCCTTCTGAAAGGAGTCCCAGAACTTGGAGGTGAAAATGCTTCCACGATCTGAAGATATCAATTGCGGAATGCCGTGCAAGGAGACAATCCTGGAGGTGTATAGCTCTGCCAGCTGAGCTGCTGTGATAGATTCTTTGATTGGAAGGAAATGAGCCACTTTAGTAAGCTTGTCGATGACAACGAAGATAGCATCATTTCCACGCTTGGACTTAGGAAATACAGTCACGAAGTCCATCTCGATATGGTCAAACTTCCATTCTGGAATAGCAAGAGGTTGGAGGAGAGTCATTGGTGTTCTGCTTTCACCCTTCTGCAGACATCACATTCATTCATGAATTGAGCAATTTCTCGCTTCATTCGAGTCCACCAATACGACTGCTTGAGGTCATGGTACATCTTCGTACTTCCGGTATGAATGGAAAGAAGGGAATTGTGCGCCTCATTCATAATGACTTTCCTTAGATCACCTTTAGGAACCACAATCTGGTCCTCGAAGAATAGAGTGTCTTTGTCATCAATGTGATAGCACTTGTATTTGGGTTGGCTCTTGGCAATCCCATGTTTCACCTTCTTCACCATGGAATCAAGAAGTTGTGCCTCAAGAAATTGATCTTCCAAAGTAGGAGAGACTTGGAGGTTGGCAAGAAAGCCTTGAGGAACAACTTGGAGATTCAATTTGCGGAAAGCTTCACAAAGGTCCGGTTGGAAGGGCTTGAGAATTAAGCTATTGGAGTAAGCCTTCTTGCTCAAAGCATCTGCAATGACATTTGCCTTGCCTAGAGTATATTCGATACTTGGATTGTATTCTTGAATCATTTCAACCCATCGAGTCTGCCTGAGGTTGAGGTTGGGTTGAGTGAAGATGTACTTGAGGCTCTTATGATCTGTGAAGGTGTCCACTTTCCTTCCCAACAAGAGATGTCTCCACGTTAATAATGCATGAACAACTGCCGCCAACTCAAGATCATGAGTGGGGTATTTCCTTTCATTGGGCTTCAACTGACGAGAGGTATAAGCCACAACTTTCTTCTCTTGCATTAACACGGCGCTGAGACCTTGCAAGGAAGCATCACAGAAAACATCGAATGGCTTGGATTCATCAGGAGGAGTCAAGACAGGAGCTGTGACCAGCTTCTCTTTGAGGGTGTTGAAAGCAACATCACCCTCAGGCATTCAGACATACTTGACATGCTTCTGGAGGAGGTTGGAAAGAGGCTTTGCAATCTTAGAGAAATTCACAACGAATCTTCGACAATAGCTTGCAAGCCCAAGAAAACTGCGGAGCTGCTTGACATTCTGAGGAGGTTCCCAATTCACAATTGCAGACACCTTCTCGGGATTAACAGCGATGCCCTTGGCGGAGATGATATGACCAAGGTAAAGAACTTCGTCAAGCCAGAACTCACACTTGGAAAACTTCGCATAGAATTGATGCTCTCTGAGGTTGTCGAGCACCAATCTCAAATGCTTGGCATGATCCTCCTTATTCTTGGAAAATACCAAGATATCATCGAGATACACCAGGACGAAATCATTTGTGTAAGGGTTGAAGATGAAGTTCATCATGCGAGAGAATGTTGGAGGAGCATTGACAAGGCCGAAAGACATGACAGTATATTCATAAGAACCATAGCTTGTTTTGAATGCTGTCTTGGGGATATCTTGTTCACGAATGCGAATGTGATGATAACTCATACGGTGGTCAAGCTTGGAGAATACTTTAGCACCTTTAAGTTGCTCGAAAAGCTCATTGATGTTGGGAAGTGGATACTTGTTCTTAATTGTCTTCTTGTTCAATGGACGGTAGTCGAACAGAGTCGTTCCGTTCCATCCTTCTTCTTGACAAAAAGAACAGCACAACCCCATGGAGATGAACTCGGTCTGATTAGACCCATACGCTCTTGTTCATCGAGTTGTTTCTTCAACTCATCTGGTCCAAGCTTATAAGGACGCTTACAAATAGGTTCCGTTCTAGGCTCAAGATCGATAATGAATTCAACTGGCCGGTGAGGAGGCATTCCCGGAAGCTCTTCTGGAAAGACGTCTTGATATTCACAAATGACTGGAATCTGAGAGATGGCATTCAACTCGCCCTTCTCATTGAGAGAAAATAGTCGAATGGTTTCATCACGAGCGTCATAGATGATCACATCCTCAGAAGAGTGAGTCAATTGAATTTCCCTGGCAGCACAATCAAGCTGAGCCTTGTGCTTAGAAAGCCAGTCCATGCCAAGCATTAGGTCAATATCCGAGTCACCAAGAACAATTGGAGAAGACAGAAATTTATAGTTTCCCATCTCGATACCGACATTCGGAACCATCATGCTAGATCTCAAACGCTTAGCCGGAGAAACAACTTGCAGTGCTCTAGGTAGAACCCTTGTGTCAAAATTGTGCTTCGATGCAAATGGATATGACATGAAAGAATGCGATGCACCGGTATCAAATAAGACTTTTGCAGGAAAGTCATTAATAGGAAGATTACCCATGATCACTTCTAAAGAATCCTCTGCCTGAGCTGCGTTCATCATGTTCACCTTTGCAAACTTGGAATTATGCTTGACCACTGCATTGCTGGAATATCTCACAAGAG
The DNA here is from genome assembly GCF_003073215.2 of Triticum urartu. Lineage (NCBI taxonomy): Eukaryota > Viridiplantae > Streptophyta > Magnoliopsida > Poales > Poaceae > Triticum > Triticum urartu. Next base: position 367,815,315 of record NC_053028.1, on the reverse strand, counting down.
GAGGAAGCATAAGGCGCCTTTGGTTGAAGCACTTGTTTGCATAGTGCCCTTTCTGCTGACACTTGTTGCAAGTAACCTCTGAGAGTGTCCGATGATAAGGAGCACTTGACCTTGGAGTTTGAGACTGAGCTTTGTTCTGATAGCCTGGGTTGGGTGGGTGGGAAGATCCATTGCCACCTTTGCTCTTTTGCTGGTAGGGCTGACGAAACAGAGGAGGAGGAGGAGGGAACCAGAACTTCTGTTGCTTAGCTTCCACTTGCGATGAAGAAGAAGATTGAACTGCATCCCTGACTCTCTTCTTAGAAGCCTCACACTTGAGCTGAGCAGCTTCTTGCTTTAGTGCCATGTTATAGAATTGATCAAACTTGGTCGGCTCAAGAAGCACGAGAGCTAACTGCAGATCCTCTCTAAGGCCACCTCTGAATTGATAGATCATACTCTTTTCATCAGGAACGTCTTGTTTAGCGAAGCAAGCAAGTTTCTGAAACTGGATATTGTATTGATACACAGGCATGCTGCCTTGCTTGAGATTGCGGAACTCCTCACGCTTGCTCTCAGCAATGCTTGGTGGGATGTGATGAGCTTTGAAGTTTCAGCGGAAATCATCCCAGGTAATCACACGACCTCCTCTGGAATCTCTGTATTGTTGAAACCACTCAGCAGCTTGGTCCTTGAGTTGAAACGAAGCAAACTTGACAAAGTCCTCAGGTCTGACATTGCTACATTCAAAATGCTTGCAAATGTCCATGAGCTAATCGTTGACGTCCGTGGCCTCGGCACACTTGCTGAAGGACTTCAGCTGGTTTGCAAGGAACTGGTTGAGGGTAGCAAACTGAGGCTGATTGTTGCCTTGGCCTTGATTTCCTTGGTTGCCTTGCCCTTGGTTGCGCTCTTGCAAGAGTTGCAAAAGCATCTGAGTGTTGGCATTGGTGGCTGACATGACAGCTTTCCATGCCTCCGAAGGTGGAGGTAGTGGTGGAGGGTTCGTCTGATCCCCATCATTACGGTCCAGATTCTGACGCGTTGGAGGAGCCATCCTGAAGAGGGTGATATCCGTTAGAATCTTGATAGACAGATATTCAAGCTGAATCAATGGATCGAAATTGCAACATAAAGTCTTCACAACAAACATTCGAACAAGGATGAACGAATGAATTCTAAAGTAAATCATCACACGTCCATAAGGGTGAGAAGCCACTTAGATAAAGGTAGATGAATAAAGCAACAAGGTATGGATATGAACAAATAAGTGGTAAGGATTACCCAAGCACAAACCAAATATCTGCGGGAAGAAATACTAGAGCTACTTGAATTCCCACCTGTAAAACTCCCGAAACTTTCTGGTTATGCAATTGGGTGTTTGGGATACAGGGGAAGCATAATATCTCACCCAAACTAACAATTCATACATCCAACTGAATCCATCCTTCAACACATAACCAAGAAACCTTTGGAAATCATGTACCTCAACCTTCGAAAAGCATCCGTTATACGAGTTATGGCAATACTCCCGAACTCCTGCCCCAGTACTGGGTGGCGTCGAGGTTATCTGACCAACAACTGCATAAAAGAGATTTTTGATGTTGGCGAACTCAGGTATTCCAGAACTGCAACGATAAAATTTTGACGACAACACCTCGGAGCTCAACTCCCCGGGACACTGCCACAACCCCTAAATGTCAGGAGGCACCAAGAACAATGTTCTCGTCATAAGACTATCGGAACGATTCCAAGATACCCGCATGATCCTAAAAAAATTCGTGAAATTTGAGGAGAGAAGAGTCAAAACTTCTACGTCAGGAGGCCTCGCCAGAGCGACGAAGGGAGTGAGGAGTAAAAAGAATCCTACTCTCCGATATATATAATCCTAAGACTCAAAACATTTTGTTCTAGACTCAACAACGTCAGCAATTCGATCAAGGAGGGGGCTCCTAAGTCAGGGATGGCTCTGATTACCAACTTGTAACACCCACAATGCAGTTATATCTCCCATGTGTCGGGGCACGACTTAGAAGCATAGCCGCATGGTAGGCTTGTCGCAAGAGGGGTAATCTTCACACATCCCATGTATTGAATAAGAAAGGGATAAAGAGTTGGCTTACAATCGCCACTTCACACAATACATAAATAATTCATGCAACATCCAAATACACTCAAAGGTCCGACTACGGAACCAAAATAAAGGAAGACAACCCCAAATGCTAGATCCCCGATCGTCCCAACTAGGATCCACTACTGATCATCAGGAAAAGAAACATAATAACGCCCCAGATCCTCGTCGAACTCCCACTTGAGTTCGGTAGCATCACCTGCACTGGTATCCTCGGCACCTGCAACTGTTTGGAAGTATCCGTGAGTCACGAGGACTCATCAATCTCACAGCCGCGAGATCAAGACTATTTAAGCTTATGGGTAGGATAGGTAGTGAGGTGGAGCTGCAGCAAGCACTAGCATATATGATGGCTAACATACGCAAATAAGAGCGAGAAGAGAAGCAGCGCAATGGTCAAGAAGCTAGAAATGATCAAGAAGTGATCCTGAAACTACTTACGTTCAGGCATAACACAAGACTGTGTTCTCTTCCCGGACTCTGCCGAAAGAGACCATCACGGCTACACACGCGGTTGATTCATTTTAATTAAGTTAAGTGTCAAGTTCTCTACAACCGGATATTAACAAATTCCCATCTGCCACATAACTGTGGGCACGGCTCTCAAAATTTTATACCCTGCAGGGGTGTCCCAACTTAGCCCATCACAAGCTCTCACGGTCAACGAAGGATATTCCTTCTCCCGAGAAGACCCGGTCAGTCTCGGAATCCCGGTTACAAGATATTTCGACAATGGTAAAACAAGACCAACAAAGCCACCCGACTGTGCCGACAAATCCCGATAGGAGCTGCACATATCTCCTTCTCAGGGAACACCGGATGAGACAAGCTACGAGTAAAACCAGCCCTCGAGGTGGCCCGCAGGCGGCTCGGTTCGGACCAACACTCAGAGGAGCACTGGCCCGGGGGGTTAAAATAAAGATGACCCTCGGGCTCGCGAAAACCCAAGGGAAAAGGCTTAGGTGGAAAATGTTAAAACCAAGGTTGGGCCTTGCTGGAGGAGTTTTATTCAAGGCGAACTGTCAAGGGGTTCCCATAACACCCAACCGCGTAAGGAACGCAAAATCAAGGAACATAACACCGGTATGACAGAAACTAAGGTGGCAAGAGGGAACAAAACACCAGGCAAAAGGCCAAGCCTTCCACCCTTTACCAAGTATATAGGTGCATTAAAGTAAATAAGATATAATAATGATATCCTAACAATATCCATGTTCCAACATGGAACAAACTTCAACTTCACCTGCAACTAGCAACGCTATAAGAGGGGCTGAGCAAAAGCGGTAACATAGCCAAACAACGGTTTGCTAGGAAAGGTGGGTTAGAGGCTTGACATGGCAATATGGGCGGCATGATATAGCAAGTGGTAGGTAGCGCAACATAGCAATAGAGCGAACAACTAGCAAGCAAAGATAGAAGTGATTTCGAGGGTATGGTCATCTTGCCTGCAAAGTTCTCAGAGTCGTCGAAAGCTTGATCCTCGTCAGCGTACTCAACAGGTTCCTCGACCACGTACTCGTCTCCCGGCTCTACCCAAAGCAAGAACACAAGCAAAGGACCAACAATCAAACACGGTGCAATGCACAAGCAACATGATGCAATACATGGCATGATATGGAAGATAACATATGCAATGCATATGCGTGCTCCGGAAGGGGAAGAATGAACAAGGTATCAACTTGGAAAACCAAGTATGCCGCTGGAAAGATGAGATGATTTCGATTCAAATCGATATAAAGATCACCGAAAATGGATGCATGGTTTGCAATGACAAGCAAAACAAGAATGACGCAAAACTGCAATTAACAGCATGATGCCAGCTAGAATGCAACAAGAAACTAGCTACTGCAATCCAACATAGCAAAAAAACATATGGAAGTGATGTACAAGAGATGCTTCACAAAATATGAACACTGATCTACGGCTAAAACACACTAGAACAAGTCCAAATAAGCATGGCAAAAGTGCAAAAGATATCAGCTTCACAGACTTTGTGAAAATACTAACATGTCAAAAACAACATCAGGACGCACTGTTTAGAGCAAGCAAACAACATGCTAAAGGAACATATCATAGCAAACAAAGGCATGGCATGATTTTACTAGAAGCATAGATCAAAAGTCCCTTACTAAACATGAGCCAAAAATGCACAGAAGATATGATGGCACCCATGTAAACATAGCAAGTTTTATTAACAGTCTCAGACTTGGAAAAAACAGAGCATGGCATAAACAGAATTATGATAGCAACTTTGTGAGCTCATGCCACTCACCAAAAAGCATTAAATGACAACATATGCATATCAATAGCAAGATGACATGTTCTTGAAGCTAACCATGTCAAGAGCAAGTTCATAGGATGCGTGGATCACTAGCAACAACCATGGCAATATTGATTAACATGTTAACATTCTGCCAGGAATATTTTATAGCAAAAGTAGAGCAAAAAGAAGACATGCTAGAGCACTCCGTAATTGCATCCAGGGGCATGGATGGATGAAGAATAACCACATGTTCAAAACATCCTCACTGAAGTATCCCAAAATAAGCATGGATCTCACTGTAGCATCAAGTTTACGTGGCATCAAAATAACAGCAGGAAAAGGACTTAGCAAAATCCGAAGTCCCTGAAAACAGCAACACCACGGAGCCTAGTTTGAATGCTTATTCTAGTCACCACATAGATCACAAAAATACAAGACTTGCACCCCTGTAAAGATGGCATGTTGTAGTTCAAAACACATGTAGACCTCATGCTCATATGATGCACACAACAAATGCAACAAAAATGACAAAACACCATGATCTGATAAGTACCAGCAGTTAACATTTTATAGCACTCTTGCATCAATGAAAATGGCATCATAACAGAAAGTAACATGCATGGAAATGCTTATAACATGAAGAGCTCAACGAGATGAACAAATTGACATATCATATGCATGATTTCGAGCTACGATCACCAAGATGTGATGCGATGAACATGGCATAAAAATATTGCAGGAAATGACTTAGACGAATTCGGGGTCAACCTCACAGAACGGATCTAGGGTTTGGTGTGGCACGCAGCTCGAGGTTTGCCGGAATTCACCGGGATCTCGCTGGAGCGGAGGAGTATGACGGTCGGCGTGGTCAGGGTCACCGGATCCGGCCCTCCCGCGGCCGGATCTGGCTGGAGATGGAGTCGAGGGGCGAGGGGATGTGCGGGCGGCGAGGAGGCGACCTCGGGCGGTGGGGACGCGGCGAGCTCAACGACAGACGGCGAGGGCGGTTGCAGCGGCGCGGTGAAGCCATGGCGGCGTCGGGCGGCGAGGAGGAGGCGCGGGCGCGCGGGGGCAAAGCGGACGTGGGGCGGCGGCGAATGGGCTCGGCAGGCCCGCCACGGGCTCACGGGCCGGCGGCGGTGGGCGGTGGCGGGCTGCCATGTGGCGGGACGGGGTTCGTCGGTGGCGGCAGCGCAGACGCGTCTGGCCGAAACGGACGTGTCCGGTGGCACGAGGTGGAGGGAGACTAGGGTTTTGGACCCGAATTTCGGAGGGAGACACATATTTATAGGTAGAGGGAGTTTGGAGTGTCCAAATGAGGTGTATTTTTCGCCCACACGATCATGATCCGACGACGGAGGACATGGAGATGGTTTAGATGGGTTATTGTGCTGTTTTGGAGGGGTGTTGGGCTGCAACACACAAGGGGCTTCTGCGGTTACCCGGTTAACCGTTCGGGCATCAAACGGCCTCCAAATGGAACGAAATTTGATAGGCGGTCTATCAGTGGTGTACCAAGGCCACTTGACAAATCTCGACCCATTCCGAGAATGTTTAACTCCCTCTCACGAAAAGAGACAAGAGGGGTGCGCCGGTGCATGTGGGAGTGTCGGATTGCGAAACCGACAACGGGGAAAATGCTCGGATGCATGAGACAAACACTAACGCAAATGTGATGCACATGATGACATGATATGAAATGCATGACATGAACAAAAAGCAAAACGAAGACAAAAACCCAACCACGAAGGGAATCTCATAACTTAAAACCGAAAATGGCAAGAGTCGGAGTTACAAATATGACAAGTTACATCCGGGGTGTTACAATGAGCTTCTATGTTTCTGTGCAGCTGTGGTTTGAAACCAATCTATACTTCCCTTGCAAAAGTGGAACCAACGCTCTTTAACCCGAAAGGCATGTGTACAAAGCAATATGTGCCACATGGAGTTATTAACACGGTCTTCTCTTCATCTTCCTTGGACATGAATATCTGATGGTATCCGGAGTACGCATGCAAAAAGGAAAGCAGATCACACCCAGAAAGTGGAGTCTACAATCTGATCAATGCGCGGCAGGGGGAAGGGGTCCTTCGAGCATGCCTTGTTCAAGTCTGTGAAGTCAATGCAGAGCCTCCATTTCCCATTTTCCTTGCGCACTACCACTGGTTCACTAACCATCTTGGATGCAGCACCCCTCTAACCAAACCAGTTGCTTCGAGTTTCTTGATCTCCTCGGCAATGAACTATTGCCGCTCCAAAGCTTGTATTCTGACCTTCTGCTTGACAGGCCGAGCATGAGGACAGAGAGCAAGGTGGTCCTGAGTTACCTCCCTGGGAACACCGGGGATGTCAGATGGTTGCCAAGCAAACACATCGACATTCACCCGCAGGAAGGCAACACACACGCTTTCCTATTTGTCATCAAGGGAGGCGCTGATGGTGAACGTACCGTCAGTGCCATCCATCCTTGTCGGGGCCTTCTTCACAACAGGTGAAGCAACCTTAGGCCTCTTGCTAGTGGAACTCTCCAGCAGGTCCTCAACAGGTGTGACACACTCCGGAGAGGCCTGCTTGCCGGAGTCCTTGTCGGCGTCTCTGCTAGCCTTCTTCCCCTTCTTTGTTTCTTTGGCGGGAGCTGACGCTTCAACTGCCTCAGCTGCTACCGCATCTCGATACATCTGATCTACACATATGATTGCATCTTTCTTGTCTAATGGGATGGAAATGACGCTCGTTGGCCCTGGCATCTTCAAGGTATTGTAAGCATAGTGGGATGTTGCCATGAACTTTGCCAGGGCTGGATGGCTAAGAATCCCATTGTAAGGTAGAGGAAGATCAACGACATCAAACACAACTCTCTCGGTCCGGTAGTTCAATTCCCTGCCAAATGTTACCGGCAGCGTAATCTTTCCCTTAGGCCGGCTCCTGCTGGGGTTGATTCCTTGGAACATACTAGTAATCTTGAGCTCTTCATCAGGGATCTGTAGTTTGCTGACCACCTTAGGGGAGCTCAGATTCAGCCCAGCACCACCATCAACAAGCATCTTTGTGACCTCGAGGTTGCGAATTGTTGGTGAAACCAACAACGGCAAACACCCTACCGCCATAGTGTTGTCGGGGGGATCCTCTTTGTCAAAGATGATAGGCGTGCAGGACCATTTGAGTGGCCTCTAGGAATCCGCAGTTGGCTCCATGG